>NW_008662054.1:0-10577 GCF_000695815.1 Acanthisitta chloris | reverse complement strand
ACCTGTTCCAGTGCCTCACCACACTTACAGTAAAAAATGCCTTCCTAATATCTAATCTAAATTTCCTCACTTTAAATGTCCTTGTCCTTGTCCTACCACTTCAAATATCCTACCACTTTAATGTCCTACTCCTTGTCCTGTTTCTACAGTTCTTTACAAAGAGTCCCTCTCTGGTTTCCCTGTAGGGCCCCTTGAGATACTGCCCCCCCCTTCACTTCTCTTATCAAGGCTGAATAGCCCCAACTTGCTCAGCCTGTCTTCATAGGGGAGGTACTCCAGTCTTCTTATCAGCTTCATGGTCAGCCTCTGGACTTGCTCCAACAGCTCCATATCCTTCTTATTTTGGGGACACCAGAACTGTATGCAGTACTCAAGGTGGGGTCTTACAAGGAGTAGAGCAGAGGGAGAGAATCACCTCCTTTAATCTTCAGGCCACATTCCTTTTGATGCAGCCCAGGATTCAATCAGCTTTCTGTGCAGTGAGTGCATACTGCAGCTCATGTTGAGCTTTTCATCACCCATCACTCCAAGTCCTTCTCTGCAGGGCTGTTCTCAATCACTTCTCTAACCAACCTATAGATGTGTTTGGGATTGCTGTGACCCATATGCAGGACCTTGCACTTCACTTTGTTGAAGTTCATGAGGTTGACATCGGCCCACCTCTTGAACTTGTCAGGGTCCTTCTGGGTGGCGTCCCTTCTCTCCGGTGCGTTGACTGCACCTGTCCTTCTCTGCAGGGCTGTTCTCAATCACTTCTCTAACCAACCTATAGATGTGTTTGGGATTGCTGTGACCCATATGCAGGACCTTGCACTTCACTTTGTTGAAGTTCATGAGGTTGACATCGGCCCACCTCTTGAACTTGTCAGGGTCCTTCTGGGTGGCGTCCCTTCTCTCCGGTGCGTTGACTGCACCTCACACCTTGGTGTCATCAGCGAACTTGCTGAGGGTGCACTTCATCCCAGTGTCCATCTCCCTGAAAAAGACGTTAAACAGTATCTTCCCAGGCACCGACCCTTGAGGGACACCACTCAGTGTAATAACACTGCTAAGACTTGTCTGTAGCAATGCTTAGGATAAGTGAGAGAGACTGATGAATATGTGGGTGGTTCAGGTCTTTTGATTCTTTGAATGTCTTTCCTCTGAATTTCAAGAAGGAGTAAGTGGAATGGGACAAAACTCTTGCCTCGTCTGGCCAATTACTGGTAATTTGTACCTATCAATAGCTGCAGATTCATATATCTTGATTTACATATTTGGAAGGCCATTTGTTAGATGCCAGTTTAATTTGTCTTCCTTTTGATCTCACTGCAATAAATCTAAAAGTCTTCAGATAAATTAATGTCTCTGGAATAACACTTTCATAACAAAAATTATAATGTGCCCAAGACATGCATAAAATAGCCCATAACTCTTAAGGGTTGAAGTATTAACCCAATTTTTTCCTACAACCTGACATATTTTGCTCTGATATCATCATTGCATGTAGAGGCAATGTCACAGATTGAACGCTAAAAGTGGGACCCAGAAGTTATCTGTTTGATACAGAATACCTTTTGCTGATGAACTCAGTTGCAAATTGTTTTTCACCTGGTGAGCTTTAAAGGACTTCTCACAGATCATTATCGAGGTTCTGAGGAATGAATATGAGAGCAGATGCATCAGAATGTGCCCAGTTTAAAAATGTATTCTATAGTAATTAGTACTGTCTATTGATGAACATTGTAGTGTGTATTGCAAGTTTCATCTTCACTATATATTTAGCAACTAGCTCTGCTGGAGCTGAAAGAGATTTCTTGGTGCAACTATGGTGTATTCAGTTTGCATGCATAATAATCTGGTCTGTCCCCAGTCTGAATTATGCAGAGCAGAGGCATGTAGCAATATAGTTCCCTAAGTTCCTTACAAACTCACTGCATTTCAGGCCCTTCCAAGAAAATATTTCAAAACTGCATACGGAATATCACATGGATAGTCAGGTTCCCTTGTGCTATTTACCAGTAATCATCCTATTTCTGTTTTATTCTTCAGAGGAAGCAACAAAGTCTAGGGGCAAACTAATATATACAATATATTTTTTCATTCATGCCCTTAAATGTCTTTATTTAAGCTGGAATTTTTAAATTTATTTTTTACTATTGTCTTGTGAAGACATGATAGAATTCAGAGTTTTACCTATATTACTCTATACAGAACTTCTAGTGCTGTGAATGTGGACCTTTGGGGCTTTGAAATATTCTCCTTCCATAGGCATAATAATGGTGTGTGTCCCAGGTGAACCAGGCTTGCACTTCTGGAGAGACGAATGCAAGACACAGAGGGACAGTGGTCATGCTAAATCCTTGAGGGCAGCTCATAATCAAGTTGTCGCATGAAAAAATACTGTAATGAGGGGTCATATGACTAGCACAAGCTCAGAGCATTTCTTGTTTTCAGTGACTCCAGATTTGGACAGGATTCCACCTGAGGGATAGGTGTCTTTGGCCACTCACTCTTTCATTATTAGTAACAGATGGCAGAGACTGAATGCTTTTTGAATTTGAAAGGGAAGTAGAATTACTACATACAGACAAATGGGCTGAATGTGTAATCCTCTTCTTTGCTGAATGTCTTTCATTAGGATCATCCCAAGGATAACTTTCACCTAAGTGCAAAACTTGAATAGATCCTAACTTACTGTGTCCATCCCACTGCAGACCCAAGTCAGGCTCTTCTCCGCACCTGCAGTGGAAAAAGGATCTGGCTCACTATTTCCAGGACTCACAAAGCAGTAGATGAGGGCAGGATTTTACCCATTTCTCATTCCCTGTCATGTGCTGGGTGCCAAAATAGGTCTTAACTGCTACCCCTCATTTTAGAAAGATTTTTCTAACAGCATACCCAGGAATTCTCTCATGAGTCTCTGCTTTGAATCTATACTCTCACTCTTCCAATTATAAGTGTTATGATAAAATGCCTTCACAAAGGACAAACTATTTCCATAGCATCAGTCAGTATCATTTAGACTACAGTGTCCTTGCTGACTAGGTTTATAAAAACGACAGCTACAAGTCATCCCAAACTCTTGGATCAGAAAAAACAGCTGCCTCTGAGAAAGGCCTTTTTTTTTAACATATTATGCTCATAGTGATAAACAAAGCCTCTTTTGAAATATTCATGCCACTGGCCCACCTGGGGTATAAAATATCCAGAAGATAAATAATGAGCTAAGGTTTCACAAAATACATCCTCAGTCTGAAGCCAGTATGGATCACACTGATTTACAAAGTCCCAGAAAAATAACTCCCTTAAACTGACTCCTGCCTTGGATAACAATGGGTTTTCAGGAGCAGGGGATTTGGTTCAGTGACCCAGGAGATTATTTGTAGATCTTTGACCCTGGAGATAACATATTTTAATGAAATATAACCATGAAATATTTTCCATATATACCTCAGTTAGTTCTCACACAGCTTTTTGCTGGCCAAGTGCAAGTAATCTTTAGGCTGGGTCATGCAGTTGCATTTGCATGGTACTGAGCATGGCCTTGTATTCCCTAATTTTCACTATTGCTATTTAGTTTGGAGTAAACTCTTGATCAATCATTGCTTACATGGGTTTTGTTTCAGAATTGGCATGTCTAGGGCTCGCCTTAGAAGAGGCTATCAAAATCATGTCTGCCATCAAATTAGCACATACATGTAAGAAAAATAAGAATCCCCATTGAATCAGACCAGTTGTCCATAGTTCCAGTGTTTGGCCTTCAGCAGAAGCAGTAAGAGATCCTATTCAAGAAAAGCAAGCAAAACCAGCTACCATCTGCAAACTATTCCTTTTGTACTCCCACTGCTCATCCTACTTGTCTCCATTTAACAGACATACTGTCCACTAATAACTAGTCCCTTTATAAACTAGATAATATTGTTTTTCCACACAATATCATGAGGTAGCAAGTTCCAGAGGTTCACGACTTACTGCATTAAAAAAAAATAAATTTCTCTTTCCTTCAAATCAGCCAACTTCTATTTTCATTGTACCTTCCTTAACATCAGTATGTCTGTCTTGAGGAGTGGAAGCCAGAAAACCACAGAGTGCTCAAGATATGGGTCCACCACACCTTTTAGAGAGAGGCAAAATTATGTATTCTGTCTTGTTATCAACACCTTCATGATGATGCCAGTATCTCATTGGCTTTTTCGTCTGCCACTGCTCATTGAACCAAAGATTTCAGACACCTGTCAATATGAGATTTCTTACCATAACTATAACTTTCAGTTTGATGTGCAGCGTTGTGAACCATTGGTGATTGTTTAGCTTAATTTGTCAACCATTTGTACACTTTTATGAGATCTGTCTGCAGTTCCTTGTCAACAGTAAAGAAATTAACATATCTACAGAGCTGGATATTTTTCTGCTTATTTCTTCAGTTCATGGACAAAGATATTGAATAAACTGCTTCTAGGAACAATCCTTATTGACTTCTCTTGAAAAGTCTTTTCTCTTGAATATTCTTTGCCTTTATTCCATGTGTTTACTGTCACCTTGCTAGAACTTCAATAGGTTATTGAGGTGGGGTTTCCTGTTACATGAGCCATGCTGCCCAAGAGAAGATATAATTCATGTACCATATGATTTTATTGTTTATTATAGACTCTGTCATCCTTCAAGGAATGAAAATCAGACTCACTGTTTTGTAGTTGCAAAGATTCTCCCTAGAGTCCTATACACTCTGAGTAAGGTCAGTCTTTGATAAGAAGTTGTAACCTGTCAGTATTGGTTTTGATGGCTGGGTTAGGAATCTCTTCCCATGGACTTTCTTGCATGATTAGCAGCTGAAGTAGAGTTAGAGAAACATGACTCCATTTGAAGAAATCTGACATGTCAGTCTTCCCCAATTTTTTTTTGCATGAGTGAAATAATAAGCTGGCACTGATTTTATCATTAAAATAGAATGAAACATATGTATCTTTGTGCTATGTAAAAGGCAGAAAGAGGGACATGACAAAAAATACACAAAAAGTCCCCTCTCTCACTACAGTAGAATATTATGCAAGGAGTTGTTCACGGGATGTTAGGTTTTTTTGCTTTGTAGAATAAGACTGTCATTCTTTATTCTGTTACTGCTTTAGAAATGGCCTATCTAGGACTTTCAGACTCTTAACACAAAAGCCATCTCTGTAATAAGCAGATGTAAAATATGAATGAGTCTTTTCAACTGAGCTACAGGAATGAAGAGCTAGGACAGTCCAGCAGGACTGAGATATACCAGTCCTTTGCTAAGTATCTCATTTTGCTGATTCAAATGTCTCTGTAGTCAGGGTTGTTTGAACAGAATCAAATTTCCTTGTAATGAGCCATATAGTGATTCTCTTGTCTTTTTTTTCCCTTTTCTTTTCCACTTGTCTTCACATTAATTTCTGAAAAAAAAAAAGCGCATCTGATTTTGTAATGAGCTAAGCAACTGTTTCTCAATTACATCAAATTTTACTGCTCCTCAGTTGATGTTTAAAGGCATGGCAACTTCAATATTATCAAAGGCTCTCCTCACAATAAAATCTACAGTAATTCCTCACCAGTTTCATAAAACTTTCAGTACCAGATTACTCAATGAACATTTGAGTAAGGAATACTTTTTACCAAATTCTTAGAGTTGTTTCTAGAGCACCATAGATCCATGGCAATGAAATCTAAATTCTCCACAATGGTAAACTGATAATTGCTGCACCCACGTTCTGTTTTAAAAGTTTTTTTCTTTCTTATGCATCTTTGTTAATGTATGATTTGGAAAGTCTGTTACAACTAGTAAGTTGTGTATGTATCTTTGGACTTCAACAATAGTAGGATATAGAAGGTCCAAGGAGAGGAGTGATAAAATAAGAAACACTCTATATCTGAATTACTTAAAAGAAATTAAACAGTTAAAAAATTAAGAGTGATATTTGTACTTTCTTTTGGTTTTCATGTAATCTGTGTGTTTTCTAAAACAGGTGTTTTGGACCTCTTCTTTCCTTAGAACCCCTCTGCCTGTCCATCACTCTGTATGTGTCTTCCAGCTAGCTCATTCTGGTTTCTAAATCTCTCTCTGTTCTGTCCTCAACCCCTTGCCATGATATTTCCATATGTATGAGGGACACAATTTTGTTCTTATAGTTTCACTCTTTCTTGTGCTTTTTGAGAATCTGGGCTGGGAACATTACTGTTTGCTGAGGGACTTGAAAGCACTGTGAGATGTTTATATACGAGCCAAGACTCTCGAACTCAAATACTAGAGAAATATGTATGTGAAGGAAGATGGGAGCAAATCCCATATGGCAATAGACCAGAAAGAAAATGTTGTCATATGTGAAAAGATCTCAACGTGTCCTTGATTCATGTCGAGGTCAGCAGAGACAACAGTTCGCACCTAGGTAAGATTCTGTGCATGAGGGGCTATAGAGATCGATGTCCCAGATCCTGCAGCAGATGGACAATTCACACAGATCAGTCTGTACATATAGGAACTGTTTCATCGTTTAACAATGGCCATCAACGGTAACAGTCACAGGTGACTTTCTTCTCTTTCCATCAGGTATCCCTGTCCTGAGTAAAATGGGTTTTCTTCTTGAAGCCAAAGTGTAAGATATATTACTTATTGACAGGGTTGTCTTGCACCTTTGAATTTCCTGTTTAAGCTGAAAGGGTACATTACCAGCAACCCCAACAACTTATGCTTATAATTTTTCATAGCCACTAACCTTCAAACCTTACACTTTCCTTTCCTCCTTCTTTTACTAATATTAAAATGTTTCTATGATAAAAATAAGGGATATAAGAACCAGGTATTGCCATTATTTCTAGCAGTACTATGACCTATTCTCTGACATTGAAGATCAAGGCAATATGCTCTGGGCTACAGAATCTTCCCAAACACCAACAGCTATTCATCATCTGTTCTGTGGCAGAAGCACTGGCATGAATCTCCACAGCTGGCTGAATATGGTGCTGTATTCAGTTATACTGGGTCTCAAATTGTTTTTCAACATATCTTTCTGAATTGTGGGCAGCTGAAGAATCAAAAACACCAAGGCAAAGAAACCTGAGTTTCATAGCATTTTTGTTTATTTATTGGAGGACTAAATTCGGAAGAAACCCAAGTACTCTAAGTTACAGCCTGAGACATGTTTGGAAATAACTTACACTACCTTCTTCATGGCCTCGTCCTTTTCTGGGACTAAAAGGGACTTGGTGACCAACATCAGTACCTGTGTTGCTTTAGGCAGAAATTAAAATACTATGAAGCTGCTACAATGACAGACGTGTCAATGAAAATACAACATAGGCATACAGGGCTTTTGCTGTTCTTGGACATATAGCCCACTCACCTGTCACAGGAGGAACCAATGCAAAGAGGCAAAATTCATCTTTCTCAGGATAGGCTGAAAAACTAGAAAGCAGATTCCTGTGAATTCTTTATATTAAGAGTTATGTATGACTTGTCAGAGCTCAGATAGTGCTTTCAATGCAGCTGAGTTCACTTGGCTTTTCAGTGCTGAGACACTTTCTAGAATATGACAGGAACTTTCACCATCACAGCCTGTCTTCAGACCTTCCCTCTGTCTGTCAATTCCCTCCATGGCCATGTAGGCTCTATTTAAGGCTGTTGTGGTGATGATAGTGTTGATGACCATTTTGGCATTTCTTAAGTTATTAATTATTCTTTTCAGAGTTCCTTTTCCCTAATTTCCTGGAGTGATTGCTCTTTTGGTTTAATTATATTAATCTTTTGCAGTGCATTGCTTGCCTAGAGATGGTTCCTTTAAAGATCAATACAAGATTTTCCAGCTAATCCTTTGTTGTAGAAATAGATACAAAATTTCAAACTCTGCCCTGAAGAACTATTAATGTGACAATTTTCAATTCCCCTACAACTCAGGAAGAAGGTATATTTGTGATGCAGCTGAGCACTAGGGGAGCTGTGATCTTTGTGTGCTTTTTCTCTGCTAAATACATGGATGGAGACAGTTCTTATAGCTGAAAAGGCAGTGTGATTTATAAGTACTACAGTGAGTGAGGTGATAGGGAATTGACAAGAGTGTGGACTTTGCTAAAGTTGCTATCTGACTTGTCAAAATATGAAAGAAGAAATGAGAAGCAATTGTTTCTGAGTCTTGACTAACACAGGAGAAGGTGGTAGCACCTCTGGGTGCTACAATTGCTTGGATTTTAACAGCTGGAATGGAGACCCAGTTAAGGTGAAACTTCTGGGGAGATTTTCAGCATTTTGGACTCCTCATCAAGCTGAAAGCAATATAAAAGCAGTGAATTTCCTTGGTGGTCTGGTGCATGGGTGTAAAGCCTAAACAAGAGAGGCAAAAATCAAAAAAATTTATGTGTAATGGAAGGCAAGAGGAGAGGATGGGAAGTCAACACTAGTCAAGGAGCCTCAGAGCTGAGTATGAAAGTGCTTGTTGGGAGTGTGAAGCAATGGTGTCCAAGGATATTCTTTAGTTTTTCTTCTCTTTTTATCTAGTCCTAGATCTTCCCGCTCCGCTCCCCTATTTACCACTTGAAATTTGTCATGGGACACTACTTTCTTGGTTGCAGTGATATCACACCAGCATATTTTGGTGGGAAAGGATGGGAGGACAGAAGACTGAAAGCAGACATCTTCTTCCCTCACCTCTATATTCCTATAAGTATTTGTTCAGGTCCAGTGATAGTTTTGCTAGGGCTTATGTAGGACAGCCTCTGAGAAGTCAGAAGAATTTTGTCCATTTACAGCAGTAAGAACATAATGAATGTCTGTTCCCGTACATACAGTTTTGCTAGGAGTTCAGGCTTTCTCTTAAGGTATTAAGTTTTCATGACAAATGCAGAAGTATACAGAAAGCATCTTTAAGGGGCATGTGTCACAGAAAAATACGGCTTCTCAGGCTTCTCTGCCTCATATCCTACTCCTGTGCAAATAATAAAGTAAATGATAGAAGGGTAATGATGAACAACTTGGTGTAGGATATGAGGGATGGGGAGTGGAATGAAACCTTGTCAATTGGAGGGAACATTGCAAGGCCTCTCCTAATGAAGTTTCCATTTATTTCACTGGCTCCAGAAGGTACCTCCCAACATTGGAAACTTAGATTTTCAGGGAAAATCAGACACTTTTCAAGACTTAAAACAATCTTCTTCATGTAGCAAAATATTGTATGACAACTTAAAGCGTTGTCATGCACCCCGAGAGTACCCCAATATTTTCTGATAGCTGAAAAACTGAAAAGGGAGAGCCTATCAAACGCAAAGAATGGGTTCCCTCATTTTGGCTCTCTGGTCTATTCAATTAGAATTGATCAAGCTGTGTCAAAGATCTCTCATCTGTTTCAGTGGTCACCAAGAGCTTTCGTGATGACTAATGACTGGCTACACTTAAAAACAAAGGGACAAGAAATGGAAAGGATTATACAAGGGTTTATTTTTTCCTTTGTTTCTTCTATCCTTATATTTCAATGAGGCACATTATCTTCATGACGCACTAAATGAAATTAATATAATTGTCATTGCCCGGTGATTCACCGGCCCCCTTAGCCTTTCAACATCTGCCTCTCAAACAAATCCACCACTTACTAAAGTGAAAAAAAAAATAAAAGACTTATTACTGTTTTGGTGAAAGATGAGGTGGAGGATAAATGTTTTTCTTCCTGTGGAAGATATCTAAAATATGTGAATTCAAATATAGATAGCAAATGGAAACCGGGTTGCAATTCTGATAAGAAAGTTATACCTTTCTTGGGTATCTTGCATAAATTTAAGAACTGCTGGACTGTTCCATCTATGGTACTAGAATTGAGCCAGTAGTAGAAAATGAACCAATCATCCTCTGACAGTTCCCAGGCCTGTTCATATCTCTTCTAAGGACAATTTTTCTGCCCTGTTTGCCTGTTGAATACTAACATTCAGGTACCATTTACACTTGAAGGTATGCTCCATAGTCTTTTTGCTAGCTGTTTCCACATTTTTGTCATCTGTCAGTCCTAAAGCACTAGAAAAACAGAATGATCTGTGAAAAACAGTTAACGTGAAGGTGATGGGATGACACCATGAACTGAATATAAATGTATGAAGATAATTCCTAATATTTCAATAGCAATATAAAAATTACATGTATTTCATTGTTCTATAAACTAGAAAAGGACTGATAAAGGCATCCAGCAAACATCAGATATGTACAGAATTTAGAAGTCAATCTAGTTATGAATCCTTTATTTATTTTAAGAGTTAATTTTCTCTTATATCTAAAATATATAAAAGAAAAGACTGGGGAGATTTTAAAATATCTGAAAAGCAAATAGAGGTTGAGAACCAAAATCTGTTACAGTAACAGGAATTTTCCTTTCAAATTCACAAAGAATTTCCTGATTTTCACAACCCTCTTCTGTCTAGTATAAATCCTTGGAAATTTCTACTTGTTCTTAAGAATTAGTTGTCAGCCTGGGCATCTGAGTGAGTTCCAGTTTCAACATGCCAGACACTGATCAGAATTACTATCACTGCCCTGAAGACATCTGAGCTACTGTTTGCATGCTGCCACATAAATTGCTCCTTAATCATAGAATCATAGAATTTTA
>NW_008662053.1:285108-308972 GCF_000695815.1 Acanthisitta chloris | reverse complement strand
ATATATAATTTTTATTACAGGGATAGAAAGGTTTAGCCTACATTTACGCTTTCGCACAGTTTGCATCCACCTAAAATGAACTGGCTGTGTTGACATGCAAAGCATTTGGCCTGGGCTTTCTCTAAACTCCATGGTAGACCTTGAGGATCATAAAAAAATTCATTTTTCATAGTTTCTAGTCCTGAGTCATCAAAATAAAATCTGAAGCTCTAAGCAGTCCACCCCAGAGAGCTGCTCCTACAGCACGACCTGGAGAGTGTTTCATCCCCTAGCGAGGGGCAGAAGGACACGCAAGCATCAAGGGTGACAATACTACATCTAACACTTATTCTACTATTTTTTCCACCTTAGGCACAGCTAGTTGGTTAATTCTGGAAAGGGAAAAGAAGAGCTGAAGAAATAATCCAGAGCAATGCAGAGCATCAGACCTGGGCATCAGCTGAGGGTAGAAGAAAGAAGAGCCTGCAGCTGGACTAGGGGGGATGAAACTGAAAGCTTCTTATGAGCCTGTGGCTATATTCTGTGAGTTCTTGCTTTTTTTTTTCTTCTTGTGTAAGGATAAATGTATGTCTATATCTACAGTGCTCACCTTCTATATTTCGTACAATGTCTTTCCGCTTGAAGACAAGCAAAATGAAATGAAGATGTAAAATCTGAAATATATGATCACTGCATTTCACTGACATTTCTTCTATATGCCATTTGGAAAATCTGTGTGAGAACTGTCCCCTGATGGAACTCTCCTCATGGCAAAGGCATAACATGTATGCAAAGTGCTAGGCTTAGCAGCTATGACAACATTCTCCGTGTTTGCTGAAGTGTCATACGATAGCAGAATCACCACTTACTGCGGTCAGTAATTATTGTTCTGGCCTCTTGATTGCTCGTCTTGTTTTTTAGATTTTGTGCTGCAGTTATTAGATCATCCAGCTGGGGACGTCTTTGCTCCAGATCCTGTAGTATTTCCTAGTTGAACACAAATACAAAAATAAAACAAACAAAAAACCATATAGAACTGTTGAGATGACCATATAGAGGGGCTTTTTTTTTTGTGTGTGAGCTTGATTTAAAACAAAGTGCTTGCTGTTTCAAATAATGCAAAAAAATTGGTCTAGACCTTCTAAATACTGTTGTTATTCTTAATACAAAAATACCAAGTATAACTTGTAATAATTTGAAAAGAACCTATAAAACTAGGTCTAAAATGGCAACCATTCTTGATTTTCTAACACTTCAAATGATGTGGGGTAAACTCTTCTTTATAAAGCTATAGAAGGGCACTATTTTTTTTACATTCTCTTAGATTTTATAGCGCATTTAAGGAAAAGATATAAGGGTTTACATTATTGCCAAATTAGGCAGGACTTCCCTAGTAACTCATGAACTCTAATTAATAATGTTTGGTTTTTAGCACCTCAAGATTGTTTAATTATTACCTATTGGTTAAAAGCCAGTGTAAGACTTTTAATGTAATTTTTTCGGTCCTGACATCCTACCTAGCAGAAAAATATGTAAGACTGTTAAAGTGATTTTTTCTGTCTTGACATCTTACCTAGCAGAAAAATAATTAACACTCTCAGTAATTTATATGTTAGTCCAGTAGATGCATAAAGCCCAGGCAATCTGACTAGAAAGTAACATGTGGATTTAGAGATTCTCATAGGGAAAAAGAATGGGCTTCATGGTCTTTAGAAGGCAATAAAATCTAAAATACAATAGCTTTAGATATAATGAATATGAAAACTCAAGGAAAGTAAGGCATGTAAGATTTATGCATATATTAGTTTAACTTATTTTGAAGGATTAGGGAAGACCAAACAAGGAATCAGTACAGTCATTTCCCAGATAAGATGCATCCAAGTATGTATTTAAAAGATATTGACTGGGAAATCTAATGAGCATCTTTCCTGGAAACTACACAATAGGGACTTGACGATTTCCCAGTCTTAGGAGTTGGAAATGGAAACATTTATTACAAAATGATGCATTAATTACTTTTTTCTGCCTACAATTTTTAGGCAGCAGAACAGACCAGCATGCTGTCAGTAGGTACACTGGATCAGCCAGCAGGCTGACAACAAAGGGCAAAGAAGGATTTCTCTTTTTCAGGCTTGTTATATAGATTTTGGTTAGAGAATCTGTTAGCATGCTCAGCTGGCTGATGACTATGTGTCTTGAGTACTTTATTGTCTGAAAAGTTTCCCCACTCCCCTCCTTAAATGCTTTTGCTCTAAAAAATCATACTTTATCTTAGCAATCTGTTGTTCAGTGGCTGTGGTGGACAGAACAGACCTGCAGAGTCTGATCCTACATTTGGCACTGCAACTTGGGTCTGGAGTTACATAAGTTCATCGAGTTGAAGGTGACAAATAAAGGGCTAATATAATTTTCTATTCACTGAGATTAACAAAAGAGCATGAGAATCTCACTTCCAGTAACTACAGCATGTATTATCAAAAGCAAGCTAAAAGCTCCACGGTTTCATTTTGTTCAGTTATAAACTCTTCAGGAAAAAAACTAATTGTCAAGATACACATCTAGCTACACTCTGTGAAATTCCTTCCTTTAACTTCTGTATCAGAAGTTCTTTGAAAATGTATTCTAGCTGGCTTTCTGAGCACATACCCAAGAGTTTGGATGGCATTTTTTCACTTGTATGCAGATTGAGTTGCATACAGAGACATGCAGTTAGAGCAGCAGCTTGCATAACTAAGCAAAGAACAAATTCCTCATTAGAAGTCTCTCCTTAGTGAACACACTCAAGAAAAAGAAATAACATCTCCTGATGCAGTTACCATCTCTAGATATCTATGTGCCTTCTAAACTCCATTTCCTAGGAAGACAAGTTAACAAGTGACATGAATTTTACAAAAGAAGAAGTCCCAGTGCAGCTGAGCAACATCTGCATTACACAGACTGTCAGAATGGAAGGTGCAGGAGGAACATTCCAACTCGTATGACACGCTCAGATAATCCTGTGGCTTCCAAACAAAAATTTCCCTTTCTCTATCCTCCTGCCTAGAAACTCTTTAGAATAAGAAAGGCAAGTGAAGGCAAATGAAGTGATTCTAAGGTCTTACATCAACAGTGACTCTGTTCCCTAAATTTTCGTCAATATAATATTTATAATGGATATACTCACTAAGAGAATGGTTTATCTGATCAAGCCTGAGTCTCCAACTAGACATTAAACACTGTGTTTGTACCACAGAAGAAAGTTGCTGCTATATGAAACCTGGTGAGAAACTGAGCAGTAGGTAAGAGCTGCTCAGAAAGTATTTCCTCAGTACCAAACAGAGCACATGGAGCTGGTGGTGCCTAAGGACTTACAGTGATGTATCCCCAGTACACATCTGCACTTCCTGAACTGGATACTCAAGAAAACCAGCAGTGCCACTTTAAACTGAGTCTTGTTAGTTCTGCTGATCCCTCAGGGACACACAAAATCTCATCCCCCTATGGACTGTGTGGACAGGCTTCTCTGCCATGTGATGTGAATACAATTATCTTCTGTTGGATCTAATAACATGTATTTTTGAAAGGTCAGAAAGGACACATTAAAACTCTTAGAATATAAACAGTTCTGAAGACTCTTAGACCTTTCAGGAGACAATAATATATAATTCTAGAGCAGATTTTCTTACTCTCAGAATAATGAAAAAGCAGCATTCCTCAAATTAATGTATTTTCCCCTTGATTTAGTATAAAGTGTCCAAGAACTTTACTCAAGAAAAGTTCTATTTTATTTAGCAGAATTTTATAAATTGATTGATTTATTGGTATACTTTTACTAATAGGTACAATCTGAAAGTCTTAGCAATTAATGTTCCACATGCTACCCACATTGCAGGTACACACACAAACCCTGATGGAAACTTGGATAAAAGTAGTTACTAAAACACATCAATCCTGAGCCTTCCTGTGATTCTGTACCATGAAAATAAACAGCAACACTTGAGCTCCACTCAAAGTACTCCCAAATTCAGCAATGTATTATGTGACTGGATAAACTGATCATACAAACTGATTTTGTGGGTTAACAAAAATACAGACAATTATGCTAGGAAGAGAAATGCTTTGAGGAATACAAATTAAAAGACCACTAAATATGATTTTTTGGAAAAATAAAAAATGAAGAGCTTTAAAGTATTAGGTGAAATAATCTAAAAAAAACCCAAAAAAAAACCCCAACAAAATCAGAAGCAATTCATATCTGGAGATACTTTTAAACACTTTTACAAATTCAGCCAAATGTTTAATGTTGTAAAACTGGATCCCCAACAGAAAACTAAGTGGAAACTATTAGAAGATACTATTACAACAGCCCTGGGAAGAAAACCTCATTAATAGTGGCACCCTGGTGGAGACACAGCAGATGTAACAGACCAGATGCCTCTGATTTGGAATGTCAGCACACTGAAACAAATGTGCTATATAAAACCAGAAATAAATACTGAAATAAAAGTTATTATGGAAGGATTTTCAAAATAATTGAAACAGAAATCTATCTAGTCCCCATCAGGTCACCAAAAGCGCAGGCACAAAGACTTAGGGAGTCAGTTAAATTAAAAGTGGTTTTCTGGTTTTGGTGGTTTTTTTAAATAAACTCTTACAGTCTTTAGCATATAATTTCCTTTTACTCTCATCTTCCTAGTGTAAAGGGACAATAATGTATCCTGCAAAACATTATGGAACACATTTCAATCAAGAAAGTTTTGTTTAATTATGAATGCAACTCCACATGAGTAGGTTAACAGTAAAGTACCATTGAGACCCATGGCTGTACAAATACATCTTCAAACCCCAAAAGAGCTTTGCTTTTTCTTCCATATATCTGTGGATGCCAACAGAATAATGCTTGGGGACAGCACAATGATGGAACAATGAGATCCAGTCATCAAACCTACCTGGAGTTTGTTAGAAAGTGATGCTATTCACTTTCAACAATCTTTTCACATTTGTGGACAGCAGCTGCTCAAAAGAAAAATCCAATTTTCAGGTTCCTAACTTTTATGATTTTCTAACACAAAATGGGTGTTGAGATATGGAACAAATAGTTCAAGTCAGCAACTGAAATAACTTGCATTAAAATTGCTTAAAAAATAAACTGAAAAACTGAAACAGGTGAAGCATGACAAATTCTTGGAGGGACTGCAAGGTTTGAGACTGAGAATTAAAATGTAATGTACAGCATGCTACATCCTGCATATTTGTCACTCTAGACATGTGTGTAGTAGTTTATATAAAAGATAGGATCTTTAACACCTATACAATCTTTTCCTTTTTTCCCCCGACTTTCTGGCAAGTATTATTAAACTGGAACAGCTGAATTCCAGCATGGTACCAAGTCTGATACATTCAGCTAATCATTTACTAGTGCTGATTATGGATATTTGCTTTTTAATATCCAAAACAACTTTTACCACACCAAAGCCAGCACTTCTCATCTGCCTTTGCTGAATTCAAACATACAAACAAGAGTTAAGGTTGCTGTTCTGCAACATGATCTTCACCATGCCTCCATCTGTATTTGTCTTCAGAAAGGGTCTGGGCCTACCTGGCAACCATTTTACATTCCTAAGCTGAAGAATGTCTCAGAAAACAAAAAAGTTAAAATACCATTTTAAAAAGAAAGAAATAATATTGGGTAAAGTAGGTCCCACATTTCCTACTTAGTGTTTAACTAAGCACCCTCTGTAGTGGCGATGACTACCATGTTTTCACAAGTGTATTTACATGCTCCCAGCCAAATACAGTTTGCTACTTTATACTAACTATAACGATATCACAGTAAGTGGCCAAAAAAAAAAGTTATATTTGGACAAAAATTGATTCAGAGAAGACTTTCCATATTCAGAGTCAGCTGAAAGCAGTTTTTTTGTCATGAACAACCCATGGTTGAAGAATAGAACTTTGCATCTCTTTGAATGGTTTGCTTTGGCCCACTCCCAACCCTGGTTCATAAAATGAGTCTGTGAGCACAGGAGCACAACTGAATGGTTAATAAGGGAATGTAAGGGAGGGGGGGTAGATACTTCTTATCTTATGAAGTTCTTTACTCCCCTGAACTCACCATGATATCCTTAGAAAAAGCATAATTCCATTAAACAGTTGTTGAGGAAATTATTTGCTCATCTTTTGAAAAACTTAAAACAAAAATTAAACAAGCTTTTTGTTTAAACAAATTTAAACAAGAAGTGAACCAACTACTTCCTGACCAAAATGTATGGCTGTGCCAACTTTTACTTAAACCAGCTGAGTTTCCTAAGGCTGGTTGGTTCTCTAAATATAATGTGCTATATACACACCTAGAAAGAGAGAAAGCTTTGGACAAAACTCGCGAACAATTTCAGAAAATGCAGCTATGCAACACCTACAACTCATTTGCATAATAAAATTGGCTTTGTTAAGATATTCCTCCCAAACACAATTTGAATTTGCTTTCTTGTCACTAAGCAGGAAGGGATTATGAGAGAAAACAATCATTCACATACTCTCTATATTTAAACATAAAATCGCAAAACAATGAAAGTAATATAATGCAGTGGAGTTGTCTTTTTGAAACAATTTTTGGTTTGGCTGTTAACTATTCTGTCTTTTCCCCTCAAAGCATGTGTAATTTTAGGAAAATATGAAGATCTAGAGTTACTGTTTAGCAGTGTTAATAGCTGATTGGAACGTGTGAAAGTCAGAATGTTAACAGACTGGACACAATGATTTGATTTTTCCTGTGTGCTTTATGCAGTTTAAGTTTCCATAAGTATGCACTGTTCTGCCCACTCAGGGCCACCTCAAGAACTGCCTAAGCAGCTCTCATCACTGTCTAAGAGGATATAACTCCCTCAGTGATGCTGTGCAAAGCCACCAGTGACAGCTCAGCAGTTGGTGCACGAGATGCACCAAAGACCATCACAGAACTTTTTGTATGCCTTTTGGGACAGTCACTCCTTAAAATATGTTAGTGGCATTGTAAATGTCTGAAGACTACTCCTCTACAGCTTAGGAACTCTGGTTCATACTGGGAAGTTATGACAGCAAAACATGTAATGTGCTGTGGATGTGCACTAACCAAACCAAGCTGAACAGGGAGCACCTGGTCTGGGTCACCATGTGTGGACCAGCAGTGTCAGGTGATGGCTGCAGCTCACCCTCATCCTGCTGGCTCCCCACTTGTGTACAGACCAGACCTTCAGCAGTAGGTACTGTGAGAGGGTCAAACCACCGGCACCTTGCTCACTGTGACAGAGATGTCCTGATGGACTGCACAGGAGTCTGTTCAGCAGACTGGGTGGAAAAGATGGAGAGCAGACTAGGAAAAGATTACAGTTTAACATGGTTTGTGAATGAATCACTCTGAGGTAAAAGGAATTTGCTCTATTATAGCCATTGCCAGAGAGAAAAAAGGAATAAAGCTAAAGATCTATCTGGAACAAGTAGAACAACATTTAAAGATTCGGGTGTTTGGCTATAATGAGATCCATTCAACTAGAAGAACAGAGTGATAAATCACATGTAGGAACTCAAGACTGGAACAGGATTACAGCCCTAGCAGTGAATCTGAGTATACGTGAACTGTGTATGGAATCACAGCCTCTTGCCCCACACAGTGTGGCAGCTGATACTACTGCTTGCCATAAAGTATGAGCATCTAAACAGTCAAACAAAACTATTCCAGGGTATCTTATGTCCTTTCATCACACTAAGTAAGCTAAGAGATGGCAACCACTGTTAGGAGTCACAGAGTTTCCCCAGCTTCTGCATCAGTAAGCAGAAATGAAATCTCTGAGCATATAGCTACCATTTCTGGAATGGGAATTTGCAAAGTTCACTGTTTTATTTCTCCTATATAATTAATGGTTTTCAGATTAAGGATTTTTCCACAGCACTTCCAAATGTGTATTACCAATAAAACAGAGGACAGCTGCTCTGTTTCTCAAAGTTTCAGCTTTAATCCTTTAGTTACTGTTTTTTAGGATGATGGTGGTGGCAGTGAAATCATCTGACACTGATCCAGTAACAAATACACTTGTCAATGCACTACAAAAGAAAATGTATAGGTGCTTTATTTTGGTGCATTTTCAGACAAAAGTAAAATAGCACTGAGTAGACATAATATATTTGAATACAAACAAAAGAAACAGGTATTTTTAGCTATCTTTTTTTTTAATTTAAGAAAATAACCAACACTTGTGGAGAAGGAAAGCTAACAGCTTGACTAAAGATGCTCCCTAAATTATCCAATTTTATAGGGCAAAGATTAGACTGAATCAATTTTATGCACTGAAAAAATAAGCACAGAATGACTTCCTCAGTTTCTAGTAGAGCCTCTGGAAATCTTTGATTACTTTTACTGGAAGTTTTCTCCAGTAATAGCGGGTGAATAACAATTAAGGAGAATAAAATGGATTGGCACAGCACCATTTGCCAGATAGGTTTTTCTTTAGTACCTTAGGAAACCAGATATTTTTCTCAACAATAAGGTAAAATGAAGAAAGAGGATTTCATCTGGTTTGTGTTTGCTTTTGAAAAAGAAAACAAAAGTTGTTACATAATTTTTTTTCTTACAGTGAACTTAATTTTCTTTAGCTCTGTGTATGCACCTACAGGGCAGGGGGAGCAGAGAGGAAGGAAGGTGATTCCTATTTACCACATCTGATAAGAAATATTGGAATAACTCTGGAATAGCTTTAGCCTAAATCTAGGAACTCATATCTCTCTGTCATTCTGAAAGATGAGAGCCATACAGAGTAACGAGCCTTGGTTTGTTTCCTAAACCTTCCCGGGACATGCAGCAAGGTTTTACTCTCAGAGCTACACTTCTGTCTTGCTTTTTTCATTTTTATTGCTTTGTTCAGTTGTGCTTACATCTTTGATTTACTTCTAGCATTTATGCCTCCCCATTTCTGTAACTATGTACTTAAAGTCTACAATAACACAGAAGGTAAAGGTAGAAACTTGAAAAATTCTGATATTGTTCATACTTAATTAACAGCAAAGGAAGGAAGGAAATGTCTATCATGTGGGTTATTAACAGTTTGGAGTGGGAAGACTTACCTTTATAACTAATTTCAAAGGGGAAACCTTAAGTTTTCAATTGTCAGCAGGAGTTAGTAAATTAACACACAATCTTGTCTTGGTAGTGTCAGAGAGACTCCAGTCCTCTGAAAATACCACATTTAACACTCAAAAGCTGTAACTTGCCATTCCTGATGTAAGAAGGTGTAGGGTAGGTTAGGAAACAGATGTAAGTACTGCACTGTGTGTCACTACCTGTGGCTGAAGCAGAAGCTGCAGCTGAGTTAGGTCCCTCAGTTATTCTCCAGAGTGAAGAGGGTGGAGAGGAGATGCCCCAGGAGGAGCTCAGCCTGTGCAGGCTGTGTGGAAAGCTGTGGAAAGCTGCCTGAGCACTGTGCAACTAGCAAAAATATGCAAGTACTCCTTATCTTGCTGCAGGGGATGGGAGTCCTGACAAGGGCCAGGTCCTCACTCCCTTTTTCCTACCCTGGGACTCTCCAACTCCTCTCAGCTCTTTTCTGAGCAATGGTGCCAGTTGAACAGAGGAGACACAGATGAACACCAACCAGAAGAGCCTGATGCAAGAGACCTTTCTGAAAACTGAACTCACAGAGTCACAGAACAGGTGAAGTGAGAAGGACCCACAGTGGGTCATCTGGTCCAACCTCCCTGCTCAAGCATTGCCATCCTAGGGCACATGGCTCAGGGCTGTGTCCACAGTTCTTGAACACCTTCAGAGCAGGTAACTAAAGAATTTAAGATATTATTAATAGAATTGTGTAAAACAAAAATAATCAACTTTTTATAGATATAATTTTGAAGAGCAGGAAAAGGAATCTCTATGTAAAATCCCAGAGTGGTTTCATATATTGTATATGAACAAATCTGTCCTTTCTGATATTGAAATCTATGAATCTGTGAAAAATTTAAAAAAATCAATTTAATCTGAATTCACCTCTAATTCTAGCTTATCTGAGATGAATTTTCAACACCTGCTTCCTCAAATCAGTATCAGTCCTAGCTGGTTCCTCTCCCTCACACAGATATAATTTAAATATATTTAATCAATTTGTGATGGAGAGCAGTATTTAAGCATAAAGTGAAGCCTGAAACTGGAGCTATTTCTTGTTCAGACAAGAAGAACTCTTACTCTGAGCAGTCAATGTATTTCATCCGTAACCATTGCTCGAGGCAGAAGGTACAGACATTGATTAGTAGCTTGCAGAGGAGCCACTCCATTCTACTTCAGTGCAAGAAAAATTAGCATTTTTCTTTTTTCAGAAAAGACAGTTTTATTATCTGAATGACAGTTTCAGAAATATATCTGATACAAAGAGAAAAGAAAGAATCACTGGTGAAGTAGATTGATGCTACTATAACAAAAGCAGGAAATAATAATTTGCTTTACACATATATGGATGCATACACACACAGAGCTAGGTAAGTACACCTAGACACTGATTTTACAGTGGGCCTTGGCAATTACAAGGATGGAACCCTAGGAATAAAATTTCAAAATTAATGACCTTCCTCTGATTTCTGTTCTGTAACTGAAGAGCAGCTAAGGCCAGACAGGCAATGAGCTTGAGCATCACAATCTGGTCAAAACAGGGAAGGAGGATTTCTTCAGATACTCTTATAACACATTTATGAAAATAATAAGTGTGGCTGGCCAAATGAAAATAGGCTTAGAAAACTTCACCATTAAAAGTCAAAGTGAAAATATTCTTCTCTATTACCTTTGTAGTTTTGAAATACTGACATTCTTCCCCAGACAAGGCTTTCTGTGCATGGCAAAATCCTATTTTATTGCTGCAATTCCTTTGGTTTAGAGAAACAGAACTTGCTTTTTAGCGACTCAACTTTTGCCTGGGACACAGGAATGAAAACAGGTGTAAAACTGTACCTTGCAGTGTATTTTTATTTACACTTACTCCCTGTTATGTTTGTCAAATATGAACATTTTATGAACAAAGTAATTCCACATTTCCAGAATGAAATGAGCTCATCTCCAGATTTTAGCTAGACTGTACTTGCTCTACCATGTAATACAAATTGGGGCTTAGCTAAATAACAAAAAAAATTGCACTTTGTTTGGTATAAAAATTCTGACCATATTCATAAATTCACTGCATGCAGTTCAGTCATGGCTGAAAATTACCTAAAGATGGAATGACTGTATATCATCCATTTTTCTAATGCTGTTTTATGACAGGAGAGGCAATTTCTATTTTTTTAAATTCACAGATCTCAGCTCCTAAACCCCAGGGCTTATGGCGCTGGCTGCTAACAACTCACTAGTAAAAAGTACTCATGTTTATGTTAATCCAACTTGATTTTCAGATTTTCACTGATTAGTACCTTTTTCCATGCCAATAGGTATTTCTACATTACTAGCATTGACACACAATTTGACATGAAGCATAATACAGAGAGATGTAGAAAATTATGGAATAATTATTTTCAAGTTTAACGTAGGTGAAAATTTAGCCTTACGTGATATGTGATATTTTAACTTTGTACTCACTAAATTAGAAAGGTGCAAGAAAATGTCATAGCATGTAGAGGCTTAGCTGAGGATTGATGCAGTCAGCTCTCCAGGGGTGGAGAGCCCAAATGAAGTAGGAGGCTGTTCTGATGCATCTGGACCCTCTCTCCCCCTCCTCTTACCACAACAAAGTCAGTTACTGAAAGGCCATATTGGGAGGTGGAAACAAGAGCTTCCAAATGTGTTACATTTTTAAAAATTAATGATTTGTATCTCCCCATGGAAATGCTAGATTGTGACAAGCAGTTCTTCAAGGGCTGAATCCTGGAAGGACTCCAGACTGAGGGCACTGTATTTCACAAATATCAGCCTGCAAAACTGGGAGATATTTTACAGTCTATGGTGCTGAAAAATGTATCTATCTTGGCAATTTTTTCTTGTTCAACTTTCTGACCTTATTCCTTCATTTCTCTTGAAAATTATCACATATGCATATGCAGACACACTTCTTTCCAGGGGCTTTTTCCACCAGACAGTAAAAGTATGAATTCCTTTTCTTGAGAGCTACATTTGAAGTCAGAAACATCCTTTTTTTTCAGCTATTAATTATTAACAAAAGAAAACAGAGTTTAGGAAGCTACTATTTCTGTTGCTTGTACTTTATCCCTCCAGAGTACCCTTCTAAATACCTTAACTCCAAGCATTAGAAAATGCAAAGATGTAAATTATAGCCATTGTCCAAGGGATTTAAAGAATTCTCCAGAAACATGAGCTGAATAAAAACCAAGAAAAAGCAACTGTGCTAAGAAAGAAAAGAGAACTATTACACAAGACAGAATGGATGCCATTATCTTGCAGTCGTGACAAACCAGCTAACAGCAACGTCAGCTTAGTTATCCATGACAGCATAATATATTCTGGTTAAAACCAAACCAAAACTGAAGTACTGACAGATTTAAGAGCTGTGCCTCAGCATATTCTCATACTCTGTATCAGCTATTTCCCCAGGAAGGGTCAGAGGGGCTCTGGGGGTATCCCTTGCTGACCACTGTGCCAGATTCCACCCATAGGGCTCCTTTTGCTCCCAGTCTCTGCCTTGTGCCAAGACATTTCAGAGGACAAATGTTACAGGGACACAACTCCAGCAACAGCAACAAGCTGGCAATGGGAATGCAAAACAGTCAGGCTGCTGTATGGGCAGCTTTGCTGAGGATGGGCCATGAGGAATGGGAGCTGACAGTTGTTGGTGTACAGATACCTAAGTTACACTGTCACTTTGATTTAGGTGAGGCTGAGACAGAATGCCAAAGTGCAACACCAAGATCAGCAGTGTGGGACACTGTGAAGAATGTGGTCATAGAGAAGATGATTGGCCAGAAATTTTTATCTTTTAAACAGATTCCTGACAGTGAAATAACTGCCATGATTTCATTTTTTCTTAGTCTGTATTCCAGGGGTGGATTAGTGTCTACATAAGGATGTTTTAACTTCTTTGAATATGACCCCTGTGTTTCCTCAAAACAAAACAAAAAAGTGCCAGACTCACACACAGTTCTGAAAAACTGAAAAGACCTTTATCAGTTTGTAGAATTTTAGCTTCCTTTCAAACTTTAATTACTCACTGCTGCAGATGTGCAGGCATTAAGAGATAACAAATAATTATAACAGATTCACCATGTGTGCCAAGGTAGTTCTCTTGAGGCTTGATGGTTTATTGTTTTCTAATGTCACTGTAGATCAAAGGAAAATGTTTCAGACTGTCTTCCACAGCATAAGACACTGGGTATGGAAATCAGATCATATGAGTTACTCTCTTGGAGGAATATTCCCTGCGATAAACAACAAACGTCACGTGAGAGATACATGAGGAGAGATCTCTATACTTGCACACAATTTCTGGCTCAGGGCACACTGATTGAATTAACTCCACATTGAAGCTCTAGCCACAGATTAACAATTCCTCAAACCCTAAAAAGCCACAGAGCATGGTCATGCTTATTACTCACATTGAACAATGACAGAAAACTCAGCAACTGCCACAGCAGCATTAACCCAGAGTTCAGGGTAAGGTGCCCAGACCCTGGTGTACACTGAACATGGACACACATTTCCTGGGAGAGTGAACAGCAGTTTCTGGGCAGCTGGAACCACACTGCTGCCTGTACCAGATCCATCAGTCACCTGTTCTGAAGGTGATGCTGCAGGCTGAGCACAGCTGGATGAAGGGAGGGAAACAGGACTGAGCACACACAGCAGGTCAGGGGCATGAGAGGGAGGGCTGGGGGTGTCAGAAAAGCAGCACCATGCAAGGGAGAAGCTAACTGATATCTGAGCTGCTTACCACAGAAAGGCAGTCAATCCTCACTTACCTACGGACGATTTAACTGCAATTCTGGATTAAATGCAACATGGGCAGAGGCTCCACAGCTGATTCAGTGAAGAGCTAGCTCAGGTCACACAGACTTAACTAATGCACACAGAGCATGGTGTGAACACGGCTGTGTGGTTTCTGAGGCCAGCTCAGCAGTGCAGCACCTTCCAGAACAGCCTGAGTTAATGAGACCTGATGAGTCTCAACTGACTGAGGACAGAACCACTTACCTGTTCCTGCATCTGCTCCCCAGCTTTAGCTCACTTCAAACAGCTGCAGTGAGCCTATCTGTAATCAGGGCACCTCCAAAATATTGCAGTACTACTAGCATCTGGGTATGGATGTGCACATAAACAAGAGAAAGAAGTTGTTGCATATTTCATATAATTTTCTTTTAAAAGGCACAACAACTTTGGACCAACTCATGGAGCAGCCTGAGGATACCTGTACTAACTGTCTGTAATTTATTCTTGCCAGCATTTCCTACTATTCTTACTGGAAGAGTATTTTCAAGATTTGTCCACTATTTCAACCTCAAAGTCACTGCTTAGCCAGGCTATTGCTCAGAACTTGCTGTTACCAACCCTTCTAGCTACCTGGTGATTTATTTTGTATATATATACTCAGGTAACAAAATACAGTAGAAAATATTGGGATAAGGACTTCAACTCATCACACAAAGCCTAAACAGCTTTTTGTACTATAATCCACTGTGTTTGTTATCCCTGTCTGGACACCAAGATTTTCAAACCTATAGCTCATTTCTCTTCTGCAGCATTATACAAGATGGAGATTATCTTTGCAGATGCTCTGAAGTTTGTAATCTTATTTTGCCTGACTATTTTCACTCAATCAGAATAAAACACGCCCTGAAACTTTTGAAGCGATAGTCAAAAAAGGTTTGTTCTGGCACTAATCCTTATGTTAGCACCTTCAAGGCAGAAGGTCTCTGTATGAAAGACAATAAGCAAATAACTTTAACTTTGTTATTGGTATGACATCGTTCTTCTCTAGTTCAATATGAATTGTGAAGTGACAGCTCATGAATTTCAGCTATAATACCTGGGAACTTGCTGAAGCAATCTCATGGGCATTAGTAGTTATATTTCAGAACCTGCAATGAATGAATATATCTCACTTTAGAAAAAGGCATAGAAAACTACCCAAGAAATTTCAGGTGAATTATTCTGAGCTTATTTCTAGAATATATGATTAAACAACCTTTGAGGAGGGAAAATAGTAAAAACTAATTCAGCTGACCATTTATCAAAAGTAAATAACAGCCAGGCAACTGAATTTCTCTTCATCCAGAGCTGTAAGATTTACCAAGAGTGAACAGCAGGCAGAAATTGTGCCTGATGCCCTTACCAAGGCTTCTGATACTGCCCATGTGATGCTACCAGAAGCAGGAAATAAAACTGATGCAAAAATAACTTGAAGATACTACATGGGAAGGCAGTATCAAGTGAAGCTACATACAGATTTGACCTGTGTCTAATATTAATCACTGTTGCTGGTTGATAGAATAGAGGGTAGGTATTTTACATTCACAATTATGCAAAACCCAACCAGCAGCAACACACAGGAAGACAACTCAAAGTGGTCTCAAATCCCCCTGAAAATTCAATTCAATAAATGCAAAGCACTAAAGTAACTAGCTGAAAATACCTGGATTAACATAGGAATGGGTTGCAAATGACTGGACAGATGGTTAGAAATCTAGAAACAAGGGCAGATTTTAAAAAGCAGGATTTGTTTAGTCTAGAGAAGATTGAACTGAAGTATCAGCCTTCAAATATATGAGGTTATTGCTGAGAGAGTGTAAACTGTTCTCAGTTTCTATTGTGGTGACATAATTAGCTTAAATTGCAGCAGGGGACATTAAGGTTGGAGACAAACATCTTTTGAATGGCAAGGATTGCAAAGCAGTTGGGAAAAAAAATCTGTAAAGCTACAGGAAAAAAACCCACTTGACTTAAAGAGCAGGTTAGACAGAAAATGGTCAGAAATTATTTAAATCTAGTTGATAGTGCCTGAGGCGAAAATCTGGACTGCACAGCCTTTCAAATCTCCTTCAAGCCCTATTTATTATACCTATCATTCCTTTGTGAAAAAAAGTAACTATAAAAAATCAGCATGGAGAAGAAGATAGAGCCCTATGCTAATTTATAGCATCATTTCTCACAGAAATTTAATGCTAATTTGCATAAAAACATGAACACATGAATTTCCTACAGCTAATACATTTTCAACTTTATTTGGATTGATGACAATGGAGAAAGACAAAACAGGAAGGATGAGAAACAGTACCTCTAGTCTGATTTCCTGTAATAAGAACAACACCTACTAAATGATTTCTTACTCCAAGTACTGATATTGAAATTGGCCTCTCTTTGTCATTCTTTGTAGTATGACATTTTTTAATGGAATGACAGCGCAAAATGGCAGGGTAGTACTTAATCTCCTCTAGTTTTAATTCTGCTGAAAAATGCTGGCCTCAATGTCTTAGCTAAGACATAAGGAGCTTGTTTAACTTTAACTGACACATCAAGTTTCTCAGAAGTTTTGTGACAATAATAGGTGCGCACTGTAATACATGGATGCAAATTGCACAGGAAAGAAAGGCTGTGTTGGTGTTGGGATTTAAACTAAAATCAGATTAATTGCCTAATCTAAAAATTCACCCTGAAATTATACTCCAGGTCTGGGGAATAAGATGGGTCTGTAACGAGGGGTAACATGAAGTGCCTGTGAGGGAGGAGATCCAAGAGGGTGTGATGGCAGGAGATGTGAGCACCGTGTGCAGCTCCAATCTCACTGCACCAGCACTGTGATCCTGACTGGGCTCACACAGCTCTTTGTTGAAGGTAGTCCTGGGCTTCTTTAAAGAAATCAACAGGCATGAACAGAAGGATGATTTGATTCAGGTGGGATATGTACATATATAAAGTCTTTTTTATAAAGTCCTTCAGAAAAGAGTTTTAAGAAACGTGGCAACATTACATAAAAAGAAAGTTCTCTCCTAAATGTGTATTTGGTTTAAAGACAGAAGAGAGTGGGCAGGAATATGCTCTATTATTGCAGTAGAAACCGGTTTAGAACAGATAAAAAGCAAAATAAGTATTTATTTTCATAGCAGGTAGTGGTATCTAGAGCTTGCTGCCACAGGAGGTTGTGAGAGCCAAGAGAATCAGCAGTTTCAGAGAGGGACTGGACAACTTCATGAACAATAGGCTGAAAAATAAATGCTACAAGGAATAGGCAGCGACGTATCCTAATATTCCTCACCCAAGAGCTGTGGGTGCCAGGGCTGGGGCAGTATGAGGAACAGCCAGGCTGGAGCATTCTCCCTGCTCAACCTATCCCATGGCACTACCAGAGACACCTTCCTAGGCCAGACCAAAGGATGCTGGTTTGACCCAGTAAAGCATTTCTCATGCTCTCAAGTGTGGTAAATCCCACATTTCATCCCACTTATAAACCCGGGTATTCTTTTATTTCTTGCAGTTCTACAAAATACCAATCCTGTAACCTAAAACCCTGAAAGGGATCTGGCAAAGAGAGAATTATGTGAGAACCAAAATATTTGTTAAGAGCAATGTTGTCCTAATTCAAATTCATGCCAAATCCTATGCAAGATGTTTCTTTTTTTCCTAAATTATAGGGAAATCTGTAGTGTTATAAATAGATCCTCTTCCAGTAGTAAACAGGAAAAGGGTTTGATTTGTTACTATGTTGGCATAATGTATTATTTATGTTACTAATACATAATATATTTTCTAGCTGCCGCTAAGATGTCTCCAAACACTTGACTTTTAGATAAATCAAGGAATTAAAAAAAATAGTAAACACAATACATATTAAAATGCTTTCATAGCTGCATCATATTCCAATTATTCAGTCATTACAAATTTCCATTGAAATGAGAAAGTCTGAAAAAGTTGACAAGGTTGAGTCAACATGAACAGTTCATCGGAGAATTCAACTGCATCTCCCTCTAGGGAGTAAAAGGGCAGAACTTCTCTGTGCCTGAACAGATTGCTCCCAACGAGAGCACGTCCTGACACCTCGAATCATGCTGCAGCTGCAGCTCCTCTCAGACAGTGCCATACAAATCTGCTCCTCACTCAGGCAGTGTGGCTTGGAATTTTACAGCATTGGTCAAAACCACTGAACGTAATGATAATACCCAAGACAAACTTCAAGGACTACGGATTGCACAAAGCACGTTTCAAACAAGTACCAAGCATGCAACAGCTAGCGAAAGGCTGAAAATGGGTCTTTCCACCTGGCTCTTACACAGACTGGCTTAAAATCAGCCTCCTCCTATGTATTCTCCTAAATATTCAATACTGCATACTTAGTTATCTTTCTTAGAAGCAAAATATGACTGTCTTCCTGACCCACTCCAATAAAGAGCTCTCTGTTGGGAAAGACATGCACATCCCATGCAACAGCTAGCGAAAGGCTGAAAATGGGTCTTTCCACCTGGCTCTTACACAGACTGGCTTAAAATCAGCCTCCTCCTATGTATTCTCCTAAATATTCAATACTGCATACTTAGTTATCTTTCTTAGAAGCAAAATATGACTGTCTTCCTGACCCACTCCAATAAAGAGCTCTCTGTTGGGAAAGACATGCACATCCTTAACAGACTTTTTTTCCTGCTCATCCCTCCTGAACTGTGCAGAGAAACGATTATGACCAAATTACAGTCTACAAAATGCATGGAATAATAACTAGGATGATTTGGATGGAGACAAAACAACACACAATATCCACAACATATGTTGAAAGCTTTGTTAAACAAAGTTGTAAGAAAGTCACATA
Source organism: Acanthisitta chloris (assembly GCF_000695815.1). NCBI lineage: Eukaryota > Metazoa > Chordata > Aves > Passeriformes > Acanthisittidae > Acanthisitta > Acanthisitta chloris. Next base: position 290,268 of record NW_008662053.1, on the reverse strand, counting down.
CTTCTGCCTTTCTTGGCTGTCACTTTATCTATTTCATATGCTCCATTACCTCTGCACAAGCCCAGGAGGTGTTTGCACGTAATAGCATTTCATTCCTGATTGAATTTACACTGAGGGTTTTCTGCACATTATGCATACATATGATTCTGCATTTTATTGCCCCTAAAAACATATTGTGAACCCCATGCAATACTTAGGGAATCACACCCCATAACCACGTTTTAAAAAGGTTATTTTTTAGTTCCCACGTAAAGGCACTTTCTAAGTTCAGGAAATATTTCTGCAGTTCGTATTCCTGAAAGGGACATGATTATGATGCATTGTGCATGTTTGTTGTCATTTTGAAACTGCACCACAGTAGCCACTGCAAGTGGATTAATGTCAGAACAGATAACAGGCTGCTCTTTGATGGCCAAATGGTTTGGAAATCTGAGATAACGTCTAACATTTCAGTAGCAAGAAACTTACAATCAGTTTTGCCACGATCTGCCCCAATTTTGAGCCTAAGAATAAGAATTACAAATGATTTTGCTGTTGCTCAGTGAGATCCGCCAGGAATTTGTATTGCAGCTGAAGTATGATCAAAACAAGTGACGCGTGTTAGGTTGTGACTTTCTAAAATAGAATCCACAGTGTCTAAATAACTTGTAAAGAGATCTGAAGACAGGAGCTCTGCCCTGCACAGTTTACAAGTCTCTTCCATAAGAACTCATGTCAAAAACCTCCTTAGTAATATCAGTTACCAACACTGAGAGGTATCAATGGTAAATGAGAATACTGCAGAGAGGATGATGAGGATAATGAAAATCTCTGCATTGTTCAGAGGCACTGGGTACATAAAAGAGCAAAATTCAAGTATGTTCTGACTGAATTAATTTTGTTTCCTCTTTGTACATATTTTGGTCAGCAAGATACAAGCTGTGAAATCAGTCCACAAATTTCTAGGAACACCTTTTTTTTCCTCACCTTGCCCTGTAAAATCCTGTACACACACAGTCTTACTTCTTCCATTCCCTTATTAAAGTAACAAAACAGAGCAAAACAATGTCTACATTTTCATGAACAATTCCAAAGTACTGAGTTTTCTCTGAGTTGTAAAATGAAATTCAGTTAATATGCTTCAAAATATTATTCCCTTCTGTCCCATAACTGCAGGGATGGGGCTGTAAATGTAACCAGATTTCTATCCTGGAGACCTTAATTTGAAATAAGTGTCTTGGGATGACTTTTTGTGTCATTATTTTAAGTGACAGAGTTGTTTGCATGAAACTATGCCAAATTAAGAAAGTTTAAACATTAAGAATTACTGTATTGAAAAAATTACAGGTTTTAACTTGGATAGCTCTTCACACAGATCCTAGATTTCCTCATCAAAACACAGAACGACTGACACATAAATGTCTGCATTTTTAAGAGATATTTAAGACCAATAATTAAATCTTACATTTCTCAGTGAATTTCTCCTGGAAAGTAGCCTGCCACTTTGATGTGGACACTTGACTTTATCTAAAAGCCTCTAAAAAGAAAGTCCTTTCCAAACATAATAGAAACTGTTCTGAGAAAATGCTGTGCAGTTATTCCCATCCTTTACTACCTGAGCTTACTTTACTTCAGTGCAGACCATAAAAGACCTAAAAAGTAGTTTTAACCTTTAACCTCTATGCTGCTTAGCAGTTATTTCTGAATTATTTCACTGAATCTCCTCCCAGTTAGATTTCTTTTTCCTTTCCCTAACCAGAGCTCTAGACACCAGCAGACAGAGCATCAGCAGCAGAGCTGCCCAGGAACAGTGTGCCATTGTCAACTGCCACAGCAACTGGCATCCTCTGTGTTGTGTCACCTTCCTCAGCTGCATCTGTAACGGGGAAAATTCAAATACATTTGGAAAAAAAAGGGGAAAAAATACAGCAGCAGATTGAAATGAAGTTAGAATGTCTCCAAGGAGAAGAATTGGTAGCAAAGCATTAAAAAGAAAAGATCATCATTTTCTGTTGAGTATTGTGAAAAAGTGCTTGTTTTCACATTATTTTTAATAATCCATTATAATTCTTTTGATGTACAGGGAACTGAAAATGAGTCCTGCTGTTCATTCCTTTTCTTTCTGAGATAGTACTAAAAAAGTAATCTGCTATTTATACGGGTTTTGTGCTGGAAACGATAATTACAGTGAAAAAATGTCATTACGCAATGCCAGTAGAAGGAGAGAAAGTTGAAAATGATAGCCTAAATGGCAATTTACCCATCATTCAAAACAGGCCGAAGGATCATTTATCCCACATCCTCTTAAATGGCAGGCCTGAAGATCAACCCTACAGCAAAGCCCAACAATGATCACACAGCCCAAGCACTTCAGAAACAGGCATACAATGAAGCATGAAGTCAAGAGAACACATCTCCTGTGAACCCTACAGTGGAAAAATAGCCCATTTTCTCATAATAAAAGGCAAAAAATATATGGTTTGTATTCTATGCTAAGAGGTCTCCAAAGGCTGTCCTGTTATTTTAATTAAGATTTGTGATTTTAAGATTGGCTAATGAAACAATTTCAAAGGAACTGGGTAATGAGCACCCAAGGAGATTAAAAGTCACGTGCACAGTTCCCTTAGATTCCACTGACAATTCTGGCTTACGTATAAATCATTCTAATTATTAGATACACACAAAATTATTAAATTTAGACAAAAATCCTCATAATTAAACAAAATACACAAATCTCACCTTGAAAAGAAATGTTGGAAAACAATTTAATAAAAAAGAGAGAAATTAATATACCAAATGAGTTAACATGACTGACTAGAAGTTTCAATATGCAAGATATTCCTTAATCTCAGCATATTTAGGCAGAAAGTTTCAAAGGAAGATACTTGTCAGATATCACTCTCAGAAGGCGAGTGATGTTTGACCTAAAAACTTCAGCAGTCTAGCAGGGAGAGGAGGAAGTGGGGGAGGAATATTCACTGACATGAAATTTGCATAAACTAATCTAGATAAAAACCAAGAGCATCTCTATCTTACAAATCTTCCTCCTTCACTGGATTTTCACACTCCATCAACATGGATCTTTGTACAACGATGTCTTAAAGAAGACAAACTAAGAGCATTGAAACTTTTCTAATTCAACAAACACACTGGTTTCCCTACCCGTACCCTCCACAACTCTCCATCCATCTTTCCTGTCTTCTCTTAACCATAATAATAAGCCTGGTGAGACAATGTCACCTACACTTTCCCCAGCTCAGAACATTCTGACTGAAACTGCTCATAAATGGACAAGTTTTTCCATCCACACACACCTTAGCAGTGCTACAATTTAAATGCATGAAACCCCACTAATGCTTTCAATGCAAACCCTCCCACCTCTAAAGCAATCCTTGCAGCAATATCTGCTGAGGATTATTACTGCAGGTGTGTATAACTCTGGAACGTGCAGTTCAGCACAGGTCAGCAGAAATGCTTTTTTGAGCTCATGACATCAGGCCCAACAAACACAGGACAGTCACTGTCCAGGAGATCCACTTGGCTGTGCTCATCCTCAATTCAGTTTCTGCTGCCTCCAAAGAGCTTCCCCCTAACTTGCACAAAACTGCATGGGAGATCCTATTTAGTAAATGAATACTGAATTTACTCATTTTATTCCCTCTAAATCACTAAAGGAATGCAAAATACAAATGGCTGAGCCAGTTGACTGTCAACTGACTCACAGCACTTTGATGCTAAGCTTTGACAGTTATCATCTAGTAACCACAGGTGTAATCTGATTCCCTGGAATCCATACTCATCTGCTTTATCACATGCCTTAATGACAGGTCGGGATGGGGGGAAGCCCCACCTGAAGTCACATCACCAACAAACAAGCTAATAATTTTTCTGGGTTCTAATGCACTGTAATTTCTTTGCAAACACAACCACTTCATCAGAGCCAAATCCCACATCTGAATGTCATTATAGGAATATGCCAAATATACCAGTTTTATCACAGAAATATTATGCCATATGGGCCACATATGAAGGGGTAGAAGGATTGATAAGAACATTTAAAAATACTATCAGTGCTGCTCACGATACACAGGAGGGATTCAAGACACACTGAGCAGATAGCAGAAAGGAAAGTGGTCAAACATCTGTCAAAAGATGTTGGACATTTACCTTGAGATCTAGTCCTTCACCATGCCACCTGAAAAAAGGTCTGTTTGAAGAAAAGATTCTGTGAGACAGGCAGTAAGACATCTCTGGGAACTCACAACAGCCCAAGAGACATCATTCCTCCCAAAAACAGAAAAATGCTCAAATTCACCTTCTGTTTATTGTTTATTTTAACTTCCTTGCTTCTTGGTCAAAAACATAATGGATAGTTCTGTGAACAGGAAAGTGAAATAAAACAGGAACTTTGTGTTACCTCAGAACATTTTTTTCCCCAAATATTTAAACCAGCTTCTACTCTAATTAGAAACTACTGCTGATACCTTTTTTTCTCTTTTTCCAGAGAAGCAGTGTCAAACTGTTCTGCTAAAACATCAAAAAGAAGACACTTTGAACATGAAATACAGATTTTCTCTTTACTACTGCTAATATTAGAACATTATTTTTCTGTGGTTTTGTTTTGAAGGGTTGGGTTGGGGTTTTTTAATACTAAAACCAAATTAAACTAAAACTCCAAACTGTGGCATTCAGGAGTGACAAAAGAGAGGTAGATGAGAGAGAAGAAAGAGAGTGAAATCAGGTAGTTTTCCAGTGTCCCAAAGGAGTAACATCACTGCCCTTGGTCTGGATATCCAGGGGCTTATTTGTGCTAATGACTGGCAGGAACTGTTCCACATTACAGGAAAACTGCTCAGTTTGCAGGGCTGAACCAGGAATTTAATTGGGGGCAATCACAGAGTTGCTTCATTCCCTGTGGAACATTCTGGCTTTGTCATACTGATATTTTCCAGCAAAAAATCCTGCCACACTAGAAAAGTGGGGCTGAGCCAGCTCAAAGTAGAGAGGTGTCTACACCTGAGCTCGTCACTGAGCACATACTGGGGGAAACATTGAGCACATACTGGGAGAAACATTGAGCAGACTGGGAGAGACACTGAGCACAGACTGGGAGAAACATTGAGCACAGACTGGGAGAAACACTGAGCACAGACTGGGAGAAACATTGAGCACAGACTGGGA
>NW_008662053.1:265885-284570 GCF_000695815.1 Acanthisitta chloris | reverse complement strand
TGAGCACATACTGGGAGAAACAAGCCATTCCAGGAATCAACTGCCCTCACCTACTGCAGATGTCCAGTTCAGAACCAGGCAGAGTAAACCACAAAAGTGCATTTCTTTCTACTGAATTCAGAGATCACTTAGATGAGTCTTGGACAAGTTGTTAATCAAGTTAGAATACTTGAATTTTAGGAAACTATGATCTCCTCAATAATAAACCAGAGTGTACATACACACAGGTACAAAAACCTCAAATATTATCTCAATTTTTTTAACTCTTTATGCCTAGAGAGAAAATGTTAGTTCAGTTACAAATATATAGATTATTCTTATTGTTCTGCTTTGGTATTTTGTTAGGCCTAGACTTGGATTTTTATTAATCCTTATTATTTCTTCTTAAGCTGTTTCTGCATTCCTGTTATCAACACGCAGGGTGGACACATGAGATGCTGAACAATTACAACTTTCAATACTTTCGCTTTGCAGCATATTTCCAGTGGAGACTCCATTACCTAATTTCCACTTGACTGGATTCTTTTTTTAAAGGAAATCTACCCAAGATTATCATTACACTTTACTACTCTGGATCAAACATCATTTGTTACAAATTTATAATCTATTTTTAAGATTTGACATCAGCAAAATGTTCAATATCAGCAGTCTTTAGCAAATTAGCACTGCACATTTGGGATAGTTATACCCTGCCTAGTTATTTACACACACATCACTTGAAATGGTCTTCTCACCTTTTACCTACAATTTCTAATTGGACATTCTACATTTATAGTATTCTACAGGGCAAAGAAAAAAGGAACTCCTGGAATCTGGCTTACTGCAATAGAGCTAAGTTACTAGAAATCAGTTATTTGACACATCCCACAGCTTAAAAAAGCTAGTGACACTTTTTTAAACAATCCCTTCATGAAAACAGATGATAATGACAGTGCTGGCTGCTCTGCCTCGAGAGGGAATTGTCCCTTTGCTAGCAAATCCCCAAATCTGTATTACTATTAAGCACTGTTTATAGAAGTATCAGAATCCCCTTGGCACACTGAGAAACCAACAGGGCACATTTCAAGACAGCAGATTTTTTTAGTTAAAATTCTGGGGTCATTTCTTCTCCACATAAAAGAACTGTGTTTCAAGATCAGCTTCATTAGGAAGCTCTGCTGGGATTTGATGTTTTTATTTTCTTACAGGGGAAAACTTATTTCTCTAAGAAGAATTCCATCTCCTCACACATAAAATGAGCAAATATACAATTGTTCCCCCTAGTTTTAATTTGCATTTTATGATTACAACTAGATTAGAATTTTATACATTGCATCATTATTTAGAAACAAGCTGCTTTTATATTTCCCACAATTTCTGAATAAAACCAAAGTCACTCTTAGCTTTTCTTGTTACTACTGGTAATAACATTTATTAATATGGATACAAAAATAAAGCCCCCTAAAACTTGTGTAACTGTCCAAACAGACCCTCGCAATTAAGAATTAAAAAATTTTTCAAAATTATATCAGGACTTCTCAAGCTCTTAAAGCAAATCACAGCTGAGGTGGGAGGATTACAAAGGGAGGCAAAACCCCCATGTTTTCCTTCCTTCGAAGTGTGTTTTGTTGAGAAGCCATAGAATGGAGAATCTTGGCATTCAAGAATGGCATTCATATATAATCACAGAATAATTTCTGTTGGAAGCAACAGGAGGTCATCTGGCCCACCTGCTGCTCAAATGGGGCCAAATTCAGAGTCCCACAGGACTCTATCCAGTTTTGTGATCAATGTCTCCAAGGATGGAGAATCTACCACATCTTGGGACAGCCTGTTCCAATGTTCCACCATGTTCATCATGCACAATTTTAATCCTAATATTTCATCAGAATTCTCCTCCCACATGTCTGTTGCCTCCCACCCTTCTGCTGTGGAGCTTTGAGAAGCGTTGGGCTCTCTCTCCTGCAGAGTCTCCCATCCAGTGGCTGCAGACAGCACTTCGATCCCTCTCTCAGGCTGAGCAAGCCCAGCTCAGCCTCTCCTCACTGACCAAGAGCTCTCCTGCCCCTGACCATACTGGTGGCTCTTCACCAGACTCCCTTGGGTCTTTCCTACACACTAGGCAGCCTAAACTAGACACACCAGCCCAGATGTGGTTTACAGGTGTTGATTAAAGGGGAATGATCCCTTCCCCCAACATCCTGGCTAGGGCCTTATTACAGTCAGCCCAGCACCTACTTTGGATTTCTTTGCTGGCTGACATAGAACTCATGAAGGTTTAAGGAGTTTTTCCAGTTTCTAGCAGAGCAGGATTCCCCATGTCCACACTCTGGACAGCACATAAACAGCTTTTCACACTCATGGTGTGTTTGTAGAGGCCCCAACACAGTTGAGTCTCTGAGCTGCACATATGGTGCAATGAAAACACACAAAATAAAAATTGATTTGGATAAGAGTAGGTCAGGTAAGGTCCAATATCGATGGAATAGGTCATTTATACTTATAATGTAGGTCAAACTTAGAAATACAGAAAAAAAAGCTTTGCTATTGAGTAATGCAGCCCTAGTGAAAACTTCATACTTCCAATACTCAACATATAAATGCAAATGAAAATGAGTTTCTACACTCCAGTCCTTTCCCTGCTGAAACTAACAGGATGCCAGTTGTATTAATCATGCTAATTTATCTTTTCCCAGAAGGTTATTTGCAAGGAATTGGAAAAAAAAATCAAATTATTTCTCAATAGGCCAATAAAAGCAAACAGAGAAAAGTTATCTTTAGGCATAACTGTGGTATTATTTTTTGTTTGGATGGTGATCTACAGCCTGACTGAAAATTAATTGAAAAATGATGAAAGTATCTCTTTTACTTCAATGAGTTTAGTATCAGATCCTTAGAGGTACAATTTTTATACACATCCTAGTGATTAACATTATAGAGAAATAAAGAAATAGCTGTTAATCACTCCAAAAGACAGTGTTTAGACAGCTGTTTTACTGCTGCAGAAAACAAATATACTCTCTAACACACTGTAATGAGCTGGCCAAGAAAATATCAGCTGTCTTTATGTGCAACGAAGTATTAAAAAAAGAGTCTCCTGACACACATTCTATATCCCTTGAGGTCCAATTTTCAGACTAATAGACATTTTTTCCCCTTTTTTCCTTCCCTTTCCCTTTAAAGACTCAGAGCTCCAGGCCCTCTAGAGCATCCTGCTGCATTTTCTAACCTTTAGAAACAAGCTTGAAGGCTGACAGACATTTTTTCATTTTCCTCTATGCCATAAAAGAAAAACAAAACCAACCTTTCAGCGTGCAAACCTTGTAGCTTTAAATTTTTCTAATATATTTAGAAATCTGTTCATTTATTAGTTTGCTGCTGTTTGTTTGGTTGGGTTTTTTTAATTCATTCCAAAAACTGAAACCAGCCTTCCAATACTTCTCCTAAGTTGGAATTAATTTTAGAAGTCTAACAGCATGACAGTATAAAATCAGAATTCTGCCAGATATCCCATGTTAAATACCACAACAGTAACACTGATAAAATAATGACAGTATCTCCTGAGTGAATATATCCCATGGTGAAATTCCTAGAGACAGAGGAGGTTTTGCACACCCTTTAAGCCATGCAGTCACATGGAGGGTTATGCTACCAGAGAGGATGCACAAAAATGCCAATGAACCATCCAACAAGCTGCAGAATCATTTTCAGCTCCAGCCCTGTTTGGGGAGACAGTTTATCTTGGTCCAACAGCAATCCAGGGAATGTCTGCAGTTGTGTGTTCATATGGAAACAGAAGATCCTAGAAGCTTTGCAAACAACCCTCACAGCAGCTTGACAGCACAGAGTGAGGGATGGGGCAAATATGCTCCTGCAGTTTGATTCTCAAAGTGTGAATGTCAACTCCCAACGTTCTGGCATCACACTTGGATTCTGGACTACCAAACCCTTCCCTTTAAGCACATCAGCATACTAAACTGGTAAATCTTCTGTGATGCTCTTCAGCATTATCTGAGGATGTGCTGCACGGGTCTTTCCATGCCTCTGTCGCTAATGCGAAACGTCCTCACAACTCTGTAGACCCTGGAGTACACTATTCAAAGGCTGAGGACTCCACTTTGTCTGTCCCTTACACTTCTGACACAAACTATATGGACAGATGTAAATGTCTTTGGTGGTAAGTACAAGTTTTAGTTTAACATGGGCATATTTAGAGCACACTGATTCACACTTGGTACATACAGAATTCCAAATTCAATCTGAACCTTACTGTTGCTTCCATAATAACAGGATATAAATCTATAAAACTACATTTTTATTGCCACATATCAATTACAAGGTTTCATATGAAATTGCACACATAATTATAAAGTTGTATACTAAAACACATGGTATGTAACCATGGGAAAGGACAGGTAAAAAATCCTCAAGCAGAAGGAATGTCAGTTACGCCCACTCTTTCTTCTGAAGTCTGCTAATTGCACAGTTTAGAAACAAATATTTTTCCTTAACTGTTATTTCACTATCCACCAGCTGCACAAGATTCTCAGCTATTGAAAAACCAATTCAGAATTAATAGTGAAAACACCTCATTCCAGTTTTCTTTACTTCTCTAACTGACAGAAGATCAAACTTACTTTTTAAAAATTTTTTTCAATTGTGACAAATTAATGAAGCATAAATAAATTCTCTAAATCTTTTGGGATGTCTACTTTAGGGTGATACAAATCACTACCTAAAAGTATCTTTTACTTTTCTTTGCTTAAAAGTCTCAGGAACCAGCTTGGTCTCATTTTACATAAATACTTTTTTCAGATTTATCCCCACCACTGCACCCAACAGTGAAGACTCAACCTATACCACACATTTGACTGCAAGATTAACTATGGATATTTCAAACGACTAGCCATTATCCTAGACTTTTAGTATACTCCTTTTATTACGTATTATGTACACCACTTAGGAGAATTTAATTTGCACTGTTTCTTTCATTAAGAGGAAGCTGCCACTAAACCAAGACTTTTTCAGAGTAGTTGTCTTTTTTTGAGCTTTATTGTTCCATAATTAACCAGTGTACAACATGGTATTCACACGAGGACCAACTCACTGCAATCAGCTCCAAGCAAAGTTCAAGGGAGGGCTAACGATGTCTTAAAGTTTTATTGACACAAAATATGGCAGAGTTAGTGGCTGTGATCTTGTGACACAATCATATTGAAGGGAACTTAACCAAAATGCCCTCAGAGATGTAGCTTCAACAACATTACATGCTGCTGTGAAAAAAGGACAACCTAAGGCCACTTAGCTTTACTGGAGTGATTTGGAAAATATCCTGTTACACACATTGCTAGATATGGGATTTCTGTGCTTTTAAAACGTTTGCTTTGATATTTCAATTTCCTCTTAGAAATGTGGTTCTCTGTTCTGAATAAAATATGAAGTGGAAACAAATCCCCAGAAGAGTAAGAGTTTGGTAGCACACCAACAGGGTTAGCTGCTTGCAGGGCTCCAAATTCCAGGGCAGCAGCTAGAGATGTATTCAAATAAAACAGCTTTCATGAAGCACATATCTTTGTAATGCTGGGTTTCTAGAAGGGAAGTAGCTGGCTGTGTTAAGATAGTATTTTACACCTAAAGTGGAAAAACTGATTGAAAAAAAAGCCAACCAAAAAGCCAACCCAGGTCAATCTACTAAGATGGAACTCATTGAATCTTACTGAGGTCTCTGTAAAGGTGCAATAAACTCTCCAAATAAACCACAATGCAACACTGTGACTTTCAAATCACAACCACAGGAGAAGTGTGACTATAACCCCCTACAGAACACACAGACCAGGGGGGTAAGCAGCACTTCTGGATTTCCAACTTAGATCGTATCTGGCCTGACTTTTCAGAACAGCAAAATACCCACATGTCCAGTTTCATCAGCTCACACACTGCTGCAGACATTCAACACATTAGAAAACAGGGTTTTTTAAGAAATCTAAAATTCTTTGTCAGTCTTGAAAATTCTTTGTGCTAATCTCACCTAATAGTGCAGCAATAGATTTACAAGAAGGAGGAAATATTTCATGAGACTCATTTCCATGTATTAAGCAATATTAGGATGATCATTAGAGAAGAGGGAGACAGTGAACAGAACTGCAGTCTAAATTTAGACATCGATTCTTCCATTTCATCAGAGAATATATTAAATGTCACATTCTGTTGCACAGCCAATTAGAGAGGTAAGCACAAGAAAAAAGAGTTTTCCTGCTGGTTTTGTTACCAGCACAGCATGGTATCAAAAAAGGAGACAGGGTTACCCAGCCAGGAACAGACAGGAGGAAGACTGCAGCAGTGTAAAAATATTCCAGCTTTGAATTAAGATGGCATGCAAATATAAACCAGTTCATTTTAAAACACATACAACATTAACTGAAATTCTCAAGAGTTAATCATTTGACCTCATGTTTAAGTAAAAGACATCTGCAGAAGGAAGCAAGCTGTGGATTTTGCCTGCCAGAATAATATGCTAAATTCAGGCATAAGTAAGAAAACTGTATAATGCTGAACCAAGTATTTGACAATACACAATTTCAAAATCAAAATTATTCTGAAAAAGATGAAAAGATAATATGTAACCAAGTCTACTTTGGCCCTCAACCTTCAAATGACATAGCAGCTATTTTAAAGCAATGTCCTCTGTAGGTGACACTGCAATTATCACTTACTAAACTCCATGTCATTTTGAAGATATTTCATTTAATGAAGCAGTACATAATACTACTTCATATGTGTTATGATCATTAATCACGACGAAACAAATACTTTATTCATTTAGAAAGTAAAGCAAACCAAAAGTCTCAAAAATACACAGTTTAAAGCACAGGGGAAAAAGAGCAAAATGCAAGAAAAGAAGCAGAATTAATCCCATGAGACATCTGCACATTTTATGATGAAACATTTTAGTACAGATACTACACAAAACACATCCCTTCTGTCTCCTTCTCCTTCTAGTTTAAGCAAAGAGAAAGATTGTCAATATCTTCCTTACAATAAATCAGGGGATTTTATGAGGAGGAAGAGGAGAAGAAGAAGAGAATCTTATCATACAGAGTCCTAAACTCAGTTTAGAACTAAACTGAATGGAAATTTAGCACTGAAAAGTTTTGCACAGGCAAGCCAATCTTTTATATTGAGCAATGCTAAATCTAGAAGGCAGGTAATTACTTTCAAGCTTTTATTGCTACTGAGCAGCTAAAGTTTATCCTTCTTGTTTCCTTATACATGTATTTCCATATTTTCCTGTGTTTTCAGTGATAAGTAACACTGATGCAGTTTTGCTGACAAAACAGATGCATTAATGAGCTGTTCTTTCTTTAAGACAACTGAGGAGCTTTTGATAAACCAACAGCAGCAATATATAAGCCTCTCAGAAAGTTATTACAGAAGTAAGGTAAGAAAAGGTATGAAACATGGTCTTCTTCCTCCTGTCAGCCTGCAGCTTACTATGCAATTCCTTCCTTTGCATGAGGCTTATATTTCAACCATTGGCTTGCACAGTCTTACAGCACAAGCAATAGAAGGATAAAGACATCTGCTTCAAATACCAGATAATATATTAAATGCTCCTTCTTTTTCCCCTCAATGAATTATTTAAATATTTCACCCAATAATAGTGCTTACTGGAGTAAGTTTAGTAGCTGCAGTAACAACTACATGTATTGCAAGCTGTCATCTCTCCTGTGTTCTTTGTTGAAATGATTTAATACACAATACAGATCATGAGGCTTTGAACTTGAAAAATCAGTGTTTGTCATACCTTTTGTTTGATGATCATGTCGTTGATGTCATCAAGATCACCTACTCTGACTCTCTGAGATTTTATCTCTCGATCCAGTCGAGACAGCCAGTCAGTGAGCTCTGCCCATGCCTTGTTGAAGTCAGCCAAGGCTGGAACCTCCAAAAGCACAGAAGATGGCATTTCTGGTTTGAAGGTGGTGGTTTCCTTGGTTACCCTGGTTTGTGTATCCACAGCAACAGTTTCACCAGGAGTTACTGGAAAAAAAAAAAAAAGAAGCTGAAATTACTGAATAAATGAGCTATGATAAATGCTTATTTCAGTAACAGAATTTATGCAGTAAGAAGGATAGCACAGAAATAAGCTCATTTCTTGATGTTATCTCTACTGGAAATATGAAAATAAAAACTAAAAGTATATATTAATTAATTTTTTCCACAGTATTTCTAGTATAATATCTTCTTAACATCCATCATTCTCTGTATATTCAAATTTCATATTTAAAATGTAATAAGAACCCCTCCCTCAAGGTCACCAAAGTATTGGTATACATGAGCCATCTTCCAAAAATCTAGTAGTGTGGCCAGATCCCTCACAGCTAGAGACAGATTGAAAAAAGTTGGTTGGATGATCCATTATATCATAGCATGACCATGTATCCAGAAACAGGTTTCCTCCACTGTCTCCAAGTCACTCTGTAGCTGTGAATTTGTTTCTCCAATAATCTCACTTACTGAAACCACCAAATATTGCCCATAGGCTCTGTGACCAATATGGAAGATTACGCAACAAAAAAATTCAGTCTTGGCCAATTCCTTGATTTTCCTTCTCATAACTTGAAAGTATTATGTGCTATTTCCTGTATATTTGTGGATTTTTTTTTCCCTCCTGTTTGGATCCAATGGACACATCATCTTCTTCGTGTCTTTTCCTGCTCTACTAGCTGGGTTTTAAATGCTTGGAATGGGGAAGTACCCAACCCTGAAGCACAGGTTCTGTCTGCAGGAACTCTGCAGCCTAGAAAAGGGAAGGCTCATCACTGTGTATAAATATCTGAAGGAAGGTGCAGAGATCACAGAGCCAGGCTCTTTACAGTGCTGCCCAGTGACAAGAAAAGATGCAATGGGCACAAACTCAAACACAGGAGGTTCCCGTGAATATCAGGAAATGCTGCTGTGGCTGTGAACACAGGGTGACTGAGCCCTGGAACGGGCTGCCCCAGGGAGGGTGTGGAATTTCCATCCTTGGAAATACTCAAAAGCCACCTGAACATGATCCTGGGCAGCCTCCTCCAGGTCAGCCTGTCTGAGCAGGGAGGCTGGACCAGATGAGCTCCAGAGGTCCCTTGTAACCTCAGTCACTCTGTGCTCCTGTAAAGCAACACGTTCTCAGTTTCCAAGACTCTCTAAAATCCAAACTGGAAATAGTGTAAGGGCAGCGAATACTTTGGAAAGGAAGCAGCTAAGACTGAAGACAATACATGGAAATAATCCTGGCACAGTGTATGCAAACACTCAACTGACTGCTCTACACGTGGTGGAGAAAGCTTTGAATCTGCAGTGCTCTATTACCCTCGTCAGACTGCAACTCGAGCAGAGACAGGCACTACAAAGCCAACTGAAGATTGCAATATATATCTGCAAACAGAGGCAGCACTAATCCACTTGGACCTACTGTTCCATTTAAACCTTTCTGAAAGATAAACTGCTCTAAATTCAGTCTCCTTTTAGTAATATAGCATTGTCATGGTACTCCCTAAGAGCCTTTCCTTAGGCAAAGTTCACCTTGATTGATGGGCCTGCTAAAACTGGAAAGCAAAACACTAGAGTATGAATGGATCACTTTTAGTGAGTGTGAGAATTAAGGAGACAGAAACTAAAAAAAAAGGTAGCACAAGAACCTTTCCTAGACTAGGTACAAGGTAGTTGGTTCTAGACTCAATTTACAGTGGTATCACTGTTTACAATTACCAAGGCTAATTTAACTCTCAACACATAGTTAAAAAGTTAGGTGAAAATATTCTGAAATGATATGGTATAAACACTGTACACTCTACAATATTGAGATAATGCTTTAAATATAATCCAGAAGAAATGAAAAACCCCCAAACCCAGACCACAAATTAAACAAAACCCAAACCCTTTCAATCTAGTGGTTAAGACTTTAAAATCTCCCTATTCTATAAAAAACTCCTCTCTTTGTTTACAAAACTATATATAAAACATGATTTTGTTTGCCACTTTGCACTGTTCAGTAGTTTAAAGATTAGCTGAACAAATGTCTGCAATACTGACACCAATATTTCTACTACTGCAAAAATAACCATTTTTGAATACCACCAGTGGTTTTTTTACAAAATTAGAAGTTGATTCAACTGCTGAGATACTGGCATAATACAAAGTGAACATATGTAAAGGCTAGTATCTCTTGCTTATTGCAACAAAAGCAAAAAGAGTAATAAATATTTGTGCTTGTTTTTTCTCCCCCAATCAATATTTTCTTACTTCTTAATTGTGACGTGAAGTGCCAGGAAACTCACAGCTGAGAGAAACAATCTCTTTCTGGCTTGACTGTGCCCTCTATATTCTTTTGCCACTACTGATTAGAGTCTTCCCTGATGCTCTCGAGACACTTGTTTTAAAAAGCCAAGTAGAAAAACTACTCAAAGTAGGGAATTCAGATTTGGTCAACTAAAATGAATAAATAATATCTAAAAGCTATTATTTTTTTATCAATGCAACTTGAATCCTCTTCTTGTTTTAGTTTCTCATTAGATGTGGAAGACTTGACATGTCAGGTCAGACAGGATAGAGACCCTCACACTGCATATATTGGTATCAAAACAAGGAGGGAGTTTTTTGTAATATTAAGGCACAGTCAATAAGAAGTTTTTAAGATCTTTTTAAGTGATCTTATAACACTACTTCTGCTGTTATTTTAATATTTTAATAATGAAATAAAACTTAATGTTTGCACTTTTCTCTCTCTCTCCTCCCCTGATCACTTTCAGTAACTGATTCCTACATCTCTAATGCAGTTTTCCGTTATCTAGAAATACACACAGTAATTTTTTGGCTGTTTGATGAGTTCAAGGAGTCAAGCATTATTTTTTGAAAACAGCCTTTTCTCCTATACTTGTTTTTCAAATGCAGTACCACTTTATTTGTACCACTGCAGAAAGCATTTGTTTTTTCCAAAGGACAGGAGTCTGTCAGTGAGCAGTTGTTGAAGGTGTTACAAAAGGGTTTCATGAAAATGTATGTTTTGTACTACAGCAGTTGTGGTGCTGTAAAATCACATTCTGTCACATACTTGCCTTAGAAAAACCGTTGTGACAACATCTGTCACAAGTGATGCAAGCACCTCTCAGTATTCCTTTTGTCAGTAAAAGTAACAAGTTCCTTGATTTCGTATGCAGCTTTCAATGGGATGTCAATCCATATGACAACAATTTACATTTCCAGTGTACTGCTATTGGCATGCAACTGGATTTTGGCAGCTGGTTCTTTGATATAAGGAAGAACACATATTGCCAGCAGCTCCAGCTTCTACAGTCTCATAAAAATTACCTCTTCTAATTTTGTATGATCTATACATTGATTTAACAGGCATAAATTGCTATGCTAGCCAAAGGGAACCCTGAAGAAAAAGCATAAGAAAAAGTGTAAGAACTTGAACACAGATACAAAATACCAAGGAACCAGTGGAATTTTAGGCACCTTATAGTGAAAAAAAAATTGAAAAATGATAACAGGTTTGAAGATGCTGTGAAATAATCAGTTCAGTTATTAGCTAACTTAACAGCATTACAGTATTCATGCAAAATTTGCCAAGTCTACACTTATTTTCAAAATTCTGCAAAATCAAAATCAGCTGTTCAAAGACAACATCATCACTGTCACTTTACTTCTGACAAACTAATTCTCCAAATCACTGCAAGCACCTTCTGTTCTTTCATCAGAAATGTTAAATTATCTTGCCTTATACTACTTTGTTAAACACTTTTCTCATGAAAACACAAATAAAGCTCACTTTTCAGGTCAAACTAACCTTTATTGCTTTTCCACTTACTTTATTTTCATCCCATGAAGAATTGCCTTTGGGAACTTAAGTTTCATCTAACCACCAATCTACTGTCGATGGAAATATCAGCAATGCAAATCTCTTCCTGCCTATCTCCATCACTCTGTGTCCCCTGCTGCTCCACACTGATAGAATCAGAGTCACAAGTCTGATATTTTGGGGACAAGCTTCACACAAACCAGACTAAACAATTTTCTGGCTGGAATAGAAAAGAAAGTTTGCATTTGCCATCTTTTCCTCATCTTAGCCTTGTACAGTGTAAGGAACAAATCTGTCCTTCTGTCATCATCTCACGACCTCTGACTGGAGCCAAAATGTTAGAAGCAATTATAAGCTTTGCTCCCCATTCTCTGTGGCTCCACTCTGCTCACGAGCTGCGATGGCACTCGATCACACTCCGTGCTTGGCTGTGTCTCTGCAGAGCAGAGCCACCCAGCACAGAAACCTCAGGAGGATGCCGAAGAGCCTTCGCGTTTCCCAGCAGTGCGTGGCCACGACGCCGTGAGCTCTGCTCCTTCCACGAGCAACAGCTGCTCTGCTCTGCTCTTTTCAAAAGACAAGTCAACAAAGAGCAGCACACAGGTCAAGAAGATTTTGTGCAGAATGACCTACCACTTTCTATTATTCTAGCAAATTAAAAAGACCTTCACACAACGTAGTTGTCAATGGACCTAATTATTACATAAAAAGAAACAGAATAGAGAGATTACTGACTGCTATTTGCAAGCTGATGCTATCTGGATAGTCAGGTATTATAATTGGGGTAATTGGGGTTATTGCGCTTATACCCACTTTATAGTAATTGGGGTTACTATAAAGAAGGGAGAGAGAGAGAGAGAGTGGGTTTAAAACATTTTTTAAAAAGCCCCAAAACTAAACTGTGATTTACAGGTGTAAAGCTAGAAACTAAGGCAGAAAAAAATGAAAGAGTATATACTGCCATTTTATTATGGATACTCTTTTGCTAGGGATTCTAGTGAGAATCCCTTTTCCCATATCTTCCAGAATAAACTAATTCAAATTTCTGATTCTGTCTTGCTGTGTTTTAAAAATTATACAATTATATTGTTGCCACATTTCTTGAAAACTGCTAGCATTGGATTCTGCAGAATGGTACCCATGGTATAGCCATATAAAAAAGTCTGATCATATCTGTAACTTTGTTCTGTGCTCTCACCTGGTATAGGTTATCAATAACAGACTGATGAATTCTGCAGTACTCTATCGTTTACATTTCATGGGATTTAATAAAAATGAATCCTGCATATCCAGCTGACACTAACTATTGACCAAGAAATTAAATTAAAAGAAACAAGCTCCAAAGCCTCAGAAGAACATACCAGATCTTCTATTAAAAATGGAACAGGTGAATGTGGTCCTTTGAAAGACTGATGATAGCATTAATCTTATTTACATCATAAACCTTAACAGCTGTGCTTTCAACAACTAAAAAAAAAAGTAGATCTAGAGTTCATATTGCCTTTAATAACAGCAAAATAGCCAACTCCTGTTTTCACTTTTTGATTTACATTTCATCGTGGGTATAAGCGCAATAAAACTTCTGAGTTGTAACCCAGAGTGAGTCTTATTTAATCAACTGAGCCCTGAAAAATCAAAGTAGAAGTCCACATTGCCTTTGCAAACTGTCACACCTGTTTATTACAGATCCTTTCAAAGAGGAACCTACTGCAAGACCCTTGAAACAGAATGTTAAATACACAGGTGTAACCTTTGTTTTTATTCAAACTGGGCTTTTGCGGCTTCGCTATATTTTGTATGTATTTTTCACCTGTCAGATAATCCAGAAACAAATCCTCAAATCAAGATATGCTATAAAGATCAAGATAAAAATTCTAAGAATAACAGAGATTTGCATTTATAAACTTGCTTATTATGTTTTTATTCATGCAGCTCTGAAGGCAGTGTCAGCTTTTTATCTAGATGCTTTTCATTACTTCTCCCTGTTGGTGTTGCAGCACATGCTGTGAATGACCTCCAGAGATTCCTCAAGCTATATGCAGAGAGAAAATTGAATCTGAAAGCTTTATTAGACAAGTTTGTCTTCAGCTTGTGTCTGATGTCAGCTGGATTGAAAAATAGAACTGCTTGCGAAACTGGGTCCTGACCTTGAAACATCTCCAGTCAAATGGTAACAGACTCAGTTTTGTGCCATATTGTTGTTTGTTACTAGTGTCACATGTGTGAGAAGTGAAAAAGCTTCTTAATGAAAATCAGATTGAATGATTAGAGACTTGCCTCCTGAATACAATGGAAGGAAGAGAAACATGGCAATATACATATAATTGAGCCATCTCTGGTTGGCATCCGTGAACCTCTTTACTACATTAGTCTGTAAAGTGAAATGACTCAAGCCCAAGTCTACTAAAATTATTTATTCCTTCATCCAAAAAGAAACCAAAAGAAAATGTAAAGACAATAATCTATTCCTTTACTATTGCACTTTATAAGAGAGTAAGCAATCTTTGCTTAAGGAAGAGTCTACTCTTACTGCCCTCTAATGAATGACTCCAGAAAAGGAATTCTCTATGACACTTCCCTACTGCATCATTCCCTGCTCATTTTCTCCCTTGCATTTTATATTTGTAAAACTTTTCATAGAGCTAAACCAAATCATAACTAATATTAAAAATAGACATTTCCTTCAGATTCAACATGCACAAGTAACAGAAATGACAGAATTCTAGACATAACCATTATTGGAAACAGTATTTCTCTCTACTACAATTCTCACGATAGTGGTCTTCTTCACTAAAACCAAAGTGAATGAAAATGGACTATTGGCAGTAGCACTGTCCTCTACTTCAGTGTAGATCCACTCGCCACAACGATGCACACTGTGCATCTTTAGCTGTTCAGCTCTGAAGAATGGCTCTACAGAATTCAATCCCATGTCCCACACACACTCATTTTAATAGCTGACAGCACAGTTCTTTCCCAAGGAATTATTTTGAGCATTCTTGGTCTCAATGATACTCTGCCAGCAGCTCTAAACAATGCAGACACTCTAATACCTGATTTGTACATTTGTTTTTAATTTACCCTCTGAATACACACATCGTTATATTCTCAGGTGCACATAACGAAATGCACAAGGAGTTTTAAGACTTGCATTTGGAAGTTCTGAGAAACACAGTGCTGAACTACAGCATATGTGTTCACTCAAGCCCTGTGCATAATATATAAACAATGACTGCTTCAGAGCATATTAGCTACGAAATACAACAAAAAGAAAATTTATCTATTGTGCATTTTTGCCCAAAGCTAGCTGTTGTCATTTTGTTTCTTACATTTCTGTCATTGTCTCCTGAATATCTCTTAAATACAAATGGTTTGTTTGTTTTTAAAGATGCAGGGGAACATTACACAATCCAGCTCTGAAGTCCATGGAATGAATATATTTCAACAGTTATAGCTTCAAAAGCAAAGAATCCTTCATCCCCACTGAAAATATTAAACCAAATATCAGAGATTTAACAGGGCAGTCTTCATAATGCAGGATACTGCTATGTCCCTCTCTACTGCTCTCTTATCTTAGAACTAACTAACACAAAATAACACATCACTCAATGATGCACTTAGTATGACAATGAAAGAAAATTCTAGATGCATATAATACAGGCACTAGCACTACAGAAGCACTCTCAGCTTCTGAGCTCACCGAATTTTAGCTTTAAACCCTAAGTTTTTCCATCAGAGCAGGTATTTGTATGTGCATGCTTTCATCTGCTGCCAAGTTTCCACAAAAACCTACAGTTTCACAAATGGTACATTTTTAGCAGCACCAGTACATGTTTCTTACGTTACATTACATTCCAAGCAGTGACTATGAATTTCAGCTGCATTAAGTCACAGCAGTACATTTACTCAGAGCAACAGTGATATTTTTCAAGAACCGTTTCATATGGTGTTACAAGCTCAGAACAAAGCAGTACACCTAGTGCAGGTGGGGACTTGTTTCAGAGAGAAATAAAAACTAAACTTCTCCAAGCAGAAGGAGACATAGCATATTCCTTCAGCTAAAATACCAAAGGACAAGCCAATGAAATTCTGTTGTCACTAGTTTCCCCAGATTCACAAGTATCACTCTTTTAATCTGAACCCCCAGCTCAAGATATTATAAACTCTGGAGGTGACTGAGTGCTGTCAATGTTTGTCCTGCACTACAACAGAAAATATGGGCTAACAACCGATGAGTTCTCTTCACCATCACTGCAGCCGGGGAACTTACTGCAGCTACAATCCTTGGACTACAACTTGCACCTAATGGACTCAGCTTGACATGTCACTTCTCTCCCAGTCTTCCTCATCCATCCTAAATCCTGAAAAACCTTCCCCTGTACAGGGAAGCCCAGTCTTTGGCTCTGAGTCTGCAGTCTCTGACTCCTCCTCCCAAAGCAAATCCACTGAAAACACAGCACAGCTTTGACTGTACACATTCAAAGGAAGATGCTAAAGCTGATGGTGCCTGCTCTGAGCTCTGCTGATACAGCATTGGCTTTCTCTAAATTCTTTGTATTAAATGTACAGTAACTAACAGTGCATATAAAGCCTTACTGTCAAATACAACTCTGCTACAGTTTGTAAGACATAACCAATCCCTTTCTTCTTTATATTTTTTAGACCGCCTACAAACGATGCTCTAAAATAAGACTGGGAACTTGCACAATTTATAGGGACAAATTCTACCAAATTTCAGAGGAATTTTTCACCATTCTCATTGAATCTAATTCTCACACAACTTTTTCTTAATTTCACAGTCACACACTTTTCTGTTTCACTTAAGCATTTCATACAAAACAAAGACAAAAACTTGTGTAAATAGTCAGGGGAAAAAATTAAATTTATTGTACACAAAGTAATGTTCACTGAATAAAGTGCAAGAGTACTAATATAATGTGCCACTCAGTTTTATTAGCTGAACATGCAAAATATAAAATTAGTTCTCAGAGTATTTTCAGCTGTATTCATTTGCAGTTATTTTTAAAGTTTTGCTAACTTGAACTACAGCACAACTGAAAATAAACACACAGCCCTTTGAAGAAATTGTACATTTAAGTATAGCTCTAAATGAATGCAGCCAAAATTTTCCCCTAACATCTTACTTGAATGAAGGCAAATAATGGGAAATGTCTTCCCCAGGCCCAGCCAGGAGAGCCTCCCACCCCACGAGGCATTCAGGGGGTTCACACAGCACCACATCACTCTGCCTGACCTGAACAGAGACAGCACCTCAGTACTGGAGTCACCTGAATGCTAAGGAGGCTGTTCAAACTGTCCCTCCTGTGAAAGCACATTCCAACCTGCATTTATTTCTGTTTCAAATGTTTTCAAACTGCTGGCTAAGCAATGTATCAAGGTATTTGGATGAAGACATTCACACAACTTCAAGTTATCCTGTCAAGTACAGATAGCAAGTGTGATTTTCTTCCTGCAGCATCTTATCTTGGAAGTCAATCTTTGCTCAGGTTTTAGGCATACCCTTCAGCTAAGTACATTTTTTGAGCTGGGAAGGTAGTTCTTGTTCACTAAGCCTGAGGGCACACTGGACTGGTGGGATATTAAGGACTTTTTTTTTTTAGTGCTTCTCCTGCCGAAGAAACTATAATATGCAGACCTCAAAATAATTCTAAACGTGGCCCTTTATCTCTGTAGCAGCCACCAGGTGGTATATTTAGTAAGACTGTCTGACTGAGTTCTTGTAGCCAGACTAGACCAAATGATACCTGACAGGGCAGGAGAGATCAGCCAGGTACATCTTCACTCCCTGGTCTCAAACACAGATATCAACATTATAAAATTCTGATGTCCCTAGAAGTCTCTCTACGGTCACAAAGTGAATAATTGTCAATAAAGATACTGCCATTGCTTCATAGAAACCTTTGACATAATTTTGTGCATCTTTGTATACAAGAAGACCTTTGATGAGATTGGTTTTGGGAGGCTTGGTTAAAGTTAGCTCTCCCATGGCCAGTCTGACTCCCTATGCACATCAGTGCAGCACAGAGCAAATAAATCCTTACAAATGTCTATAACATGTGGGGTTAAAAATAACTGCAGAACTTACAGCACAGCATTACAAGACCCATAACATTCAATTTCTTCCCTCACCCCTTCCTTTTTTAAAAACTGAAATACAAAAATATCTTAGTAACACTTCCTATCCTTGCAGAAATCTGCTAAGTCTGGAGAGTAAAAGGCTCAGGGACATCCTATCCTTGTGTTAAATATTTGATTGGTGGAGCAAAGAAGACAGAGCCAGACTCCCCCAGTGACAGGACGAGAGGCACCATGCAAAAATTTCATTTTTTTTTTTTTTTTACTGTCAGAGTTGCTCAACACTGGAACAAGTTGCTCAGAGAGGTTATGGAGTCTCCATCCTTGGAGATATTAAAAACCTGACTGGACATGACCCTGAGCAACCTGCACTAACTGCTGTGCTTTCAGAATGAGGAATAGATGCGTCCCCAGGTCCCTTCTGAACTCACAGTAAACTGACCCAAAGAAAGAAAAATTATGCATCAGTCTTACAAGCACAGGTTCAAATTTTAAGTGCCCTTGACAACAGAGAAAGGGAATCCATCTTACTTCCTACTTAATCGTTTATAGAACACCAGTGCTTTCATTTCTGCATGTGTAATTCCACCTGCTGAGTCTTGGAAAAGTTGGCAATGAAACATTTAGGAATGTTAGAACCTACATCTTGTGCTAAGGTAAATGAGCAATTTTGCAATTCTTCAGCTAAAATTGAGTTAATATAAGAGTATATTGCACTACTACTCTGTGTTCTCACTCTTGTTCCATTCTCATAATTTCTTTTGT
>NW_008662053.1:258096-265853 GCF_000695815.1 Acanthisitta chloris | reverse complement strand
CTGGAGTCTGACATAACCTGCTCACACACAAAACTGACACAGCAAGTTTAGTGACACAGCACAGCAAAAAACGACTACACATCTCCTTTGCTCCCTCTATGTCATGACATGAATTCCTATAGCATGTCTTTGAACAAAATCCCCTTAAGCAAGGATACCATTATACTACAAGTTTTGAAAAATACTAGTTGTATTTAGCCCATTTTAGAAACCTGAAATGTTTGCCACTGGAGCCACAGCAGTTCTAAATGACTAAAACCAAATTACAGTTCCTATTTAGTAAGACTCCACATGTCACTACCAGATTTATTTCTGCTTCCACATCAGATGAGCAGCTCTCTAAATTTTTTTGCTGAGTACCATTCTTCATCCAAGCAACTGAGATAGTTCAATATCAAGTACAGAACCTAAGAAACTTCAGATTGAACCCAGTGCTGCCATTATGTATTTCTTTTCCATTCATGCTTAACCAGTACTTTTCAAAGGAAAGCAATGAGAAATAAACCCCATTTATCAAGGAGAAAAAAAGGAGTTTGTAGTCCTTGTAGAGAACAAGCAGGTGCAAAGAGATATGAGAAGAATCTATTATAAATATTGTCCAAACAATTTCAATTAAATGGAGATCAAGTGTCTCGTTGTATATTCACAAATGCAAGACATGCAGAGATCTGTATCACAGACTTCATATTTCGCTGCAGAATTACCCTTACCATTTTGTTGTATGACTTTTCCCATGAATACACAAGCTTTGTCTTGAAAGTCTATTGCCCTATCAGTAATAGTAATTTCAGAATTTCTTCTGTGACCAATTTACAGACACTTGACCTATAACATTATTATCTTTTAATTTAAATGATTCTTCTCCCTTTGTAGTATTTCCTCCCTAAATATATGTAGAAAGTCAAAATTTCACCTCTGCATGGAATAAAGAAACATGACTTTGAAACAATAATAATTTCAAAAGCATGCTGCAATCTTTTCATCAAACCATAATCTAATTTGTCTTCTGGGATACATTAAAGAAAATAGAAAGGCAAGGATAAAAAAACAACTGGAATGTCATACTAGCACCTGCAAAGATGCAGAATTAGACAGTCTCCAGTCATTTTCATTTGAACTGTGTGATTTGTAATTCATTTCAAGAAAAAGCATATACTGAAGCACTTACAGACAGCTGCAGAGAGATGACCCAATGCTGCTAATGCTGGTTTTTCCTTTAGTTGTTGAATTAAGTGGTTTATTGCCTTCCAGTCAGCATTCAAGTCTTCTAACTTTTTCTAGAATAGAAAATAAAAAGATACTAAATTTATGATACATAAATTACTATATCACAGAATGGTTTGGGTTGTAAGGGACCTTAAAGATCATCTAGTTCTGACTCCCCCCACCATGGGCAGGGATGTCACCCTCTAGATCAGGCTGCCCAGGGCTCCATCCAACATGGTATTCTCATGTAAACAAATGGCCTCAATGTAAATAAATGCAAAATTAACTTTTTTTCCTCCACCTCGTGAATCACCTGAATTTAAAACAAAACAAAAAGAAAAAACCAAAGAAACCCAATAACAACAACAACCAAACCAGAACAGAGAGGTAGAAATCGTAATTAATTTTCATAAATGGAAGAGAGCAATGAGTAAAATCCTTTCCAACTGAGCTGCAAAACAGGTCCATAGTGTCTGGGTGCTAAAAGCATCTTTCTTCCTCACAGGACCAACTCACAGAGAGTGCAGCTGCCTGAGCACAGCCTGACCAAGCTGAGCCCATGGCCATGCCCTGCCTGGACACTGGGCTGTTTGCCTTGGATCCTCCTCCAGCCAGGGCAGCCCTGGCCAGTGCTGCTTCTCGCCTGGGGCAGCAGGACAGCCAAGGCTGGGGACACTCTCCTGCAGCTCACTGGGGCCTCTGCAGCCTCTGGCTTGCCCTGCTTCACACACCTTCACTCCTCTGCAAGGAACAGAGGATGACTTCTTCTTTAACATACTGCAGAGAGGGCTCTGGTTATTAATCACCATGAACCTGAGATGCTATGGGTTAAAACTGAAATAGAAAAGTAAATTATGTATTACAAATAGCTTTGCAACATCAAGTACAGAACTTACTCTTCCCCCTATTCAAAAAGAAAAGAGGAAAAAGAAAGTCTTTAGAGTCTTCAAGGACTCAAAGTTCAGTGTGTGGGCACACAGTCCTGACCAGTAATGGGCAAACTGTTACTTTTAAACAAAACCTACATGAAAGTCTGGAGTGTGAATAACATCAGTCTTCACATAACTGTGAGAAGCATTTTTGGATTTGAAAATGTTTTTCTACCTCTCTTTCTTCCTTGCTTTAAGGGAAGTAAAGAAGGACAAAGCTTTGCTAATTCCATGCTGACATCTCCAAACTCTCAAAATGAAGACTGCATTTCTGTTTTAAGCTGCTCCCTGATTGTGGGCTACAAAAAGCACCAGAGTACCAATGCTTTCAGTATTCTATGCTTTCAACCCATGACTCTAGTTTAAATCACCATCCAGCTGTGATGGAAACAGGATTCCTATTAAGAAAGGTAGTTTAATTGCCTGGAGTCTAAGATGACAGGGTTCAAAAGGAGAAGGATAGAGAACAATGCTCATTAAATTGAAGTGTGTACATAGACACACACACAGTCTGAGGCAGCCCAGTTTTATATTCTGATATGTCAGGGGAGTGTTTCTAGAAATTGCATTAAGCTTTGCCAGAAATACTCTAAACCTGCAAAGTTCTTTTACATCGGCCACCAATAGGTGCCAGAATATTATCCGGTATAAATGACAGATTTTTGTGTAAATGCTTTTTGATAGGGCAAAAGACAAAGGATACACTTCCCTGTTACGGAATAAACCATTTTAAAAGGAGTTTTAAAACTGTGTTCTAACGAAATAAAAAGTCATGAACATCAGGGATTCACTTTGGTAATAGACTACAAGGACTAGGCAGAACAAGCAATCAGGTATGATATGACAATTCAAAGTCAGATTTTTGTATCTGTGTGGATTACAGTCACAGAAACATCACACTATCATTTCATTTTACAAGACATTCACAGTAACTCAGGAAGGAGATGTGGATGTTATATTTATAATATTGGTCGTCATTATGAGTAGCTGCTTAATCATTCATATGTATATGAGCTAGAGACTTCTTTCCAGCAAGAGTGAAATCTAGAACAAGCCATCACAGACATTAGAGAAGGTTGTCTGAGCCAACATCTACATCATTAATGAGATAGTAGCCAGTTCTAAGCTCTTCTATCAAAGCTATAGTGAGATCTTGCATCTGGCATAAATTAGCATGCATGCTTTAAAATGTGAACTTCTTTGAGCACAACAATTTTGCTGTGATTTCAACTCTAGAGCTTTGGTGACAAGCAGGAACATCAAAATATGTTGCATTGAGGACAAATTTTATATGTTTTCTTTAAATGCCATCACTGGTGCAATTTAAGTAAGGTTAACATTCATACATAACTAATCCCACCGACAGCGCTAAAACCAGATATGAATATTTAGAGAGAGAAATTATGTAGACTTTTAAATGCAAAACTGAGGACAATGAAAATGAGTGCCTCACTACTCACTTCCCACCTAAGCCAAATCGAGTGCTGTGGCAAGGGAACCACAGCTCTTCCACTGCCACAGAAATCCTTTCCTGAATAAACTGTTCTGATTAAATGCTGCTAATCATGAGATTGGGGCTTACATTCCTCCTATGCCACTGACACCAGCAGTAACCTCTCCCTACCTCTCCTTCAAAAGCTTTACAGAAATGCATTTCAAAAGCATGAAATCCATTTTATAAAAGTGAATAGGTCTGATTATTAAAGTGCTGGTGCTTAAAGGATCACACATCTCATCCCATTCTTGACTCTTGAATCAGCATATACTGGGATTTCATTTGCCAACAAAAATATTTCTACAGACTTGCACTGCAGAATTCTATTCTAGTGTGCTTAGTGAAGGTGTGAAAATACACTTAGTTCAGTGACATACCTATGAGATAAGATAAAGTACATGTCAATATAAATCCATGGGATTTAATTTACATTGAAAATACTACAATGAGAATACATTATAAAGGTTGCAAAGATAAGCAGCTAAACATTTAGAAATGCCAGAATAATGTTAACTATGAACATTAATTCAGATAAAAAGCACATAATTGAACCAATAACTGCAATTCTCTGGCACACACTGCCTTTGAGCACAGGAAAGGTTTGCAGTGAGAATAAGTAAATAGGAGCTGTACTTCATTTATTGAAAAGAATGGGAAGATATGCAGTGAATTAAGGAAATATGGGAGAAAAAAAGCAGCTAAGACAAAGCTGCCTTGGAGAACTAAATAATCCACAAAGTTGCCAAGCAATGTACACAAGTAATTAACACTTTTAAGAAGGACAGGTAGTTGCATCTTCTTTTTCTGTGCCACATACTAAACAAGGACTATAAGTCTCAGCATTGAATTTCTGCTCACACTGGGAGTGCTGCCCACATCCTGCACTGAATCAGGCAGGGTTCAGCCTAAACCAAGGGCACTTTAATTCAAGAATTTTAGAAAATTTTGAGTTAATAACTTCTAAAAAACATCTTAGTCTGAATAAAAATTATTTCTGTGTCCACAAAATACCTTTGGTGTAGCAAATTATTTTGATTGCTGCCAAAAAGTCTATATTGAAACATGTAAATAGCAGATTCCACTGGAATTAACTCATGAAGGATTACGACAGAAGCAATTACAATACACAGTGTAATCAGTAAGTCACTATTATAGTTTCAGGGAATTCTTAATCATCATGTTCACAGATACTTTATTAGCAGTTATAAAACTAGAAACCAGATCAAGCTCTGGTTGGTATGGGAGTGACCTTACTATTCCAAAAGTAGCTGAACCAGACATGGGAGGATATTGTTCATGATTTTCTGCATCAAGATTCGACCAGATGGAAAATGACACTCTAGTCTCAATGCAGGTGCACATAGTCTTTAGGAAACCGAGTGTAAAATGTTCCCTTCAAACTGATTGCTACGCTGAGGAAAAGGATTCCACAGTACACTTTCCTAAAAGGGAAGTGTTGGGAGGCATAGTCTTCCTAACAATGTGTCCTCTGCTCCAAAACAGAATCCAGTCAGTCATTCCACATAAATTTTGGCAGAGAAATTGAGTGGAAAAGTTCCATGTTGCCACGTGTTCTTCCCTTCAAAATGAAAAAAATGTAAAGCAAAGGACCCTCTTTATAACTTGATTCTTAACTTTTCTAGAGAACTTGCTCATAATTTTTTAATTTGACAAAATTTCTGAAAGCAAAATTCAAAATCAGGGAGTTTAAAAACCATGTCACATGTTGCCATTAATTAGGCATGAAAAAAATCACATTTCCTTTCAGTGTGAATTACTCCTGAATGGGTAGAACAACCCTAATGTCAAAACCAATATTCCCATCACAATATACAAAAATTTTCTAGCTGGGAACATTGCATTTTCCCTGGCTCTGCTGTCACAGAACAGAACAAATGCCATTTGCCAGGTTCTTTCATTGATTTTAAACAGAGCACATCAAGGACAAGTGTACAACAGGGGAAGCATAACCCATTCCACAGTAATGGATATTGCTGAAGGTGCTTCATTACCTTCACCGGATGAGTGGCTGGTTTTTCCCTGTACAAATGGCACCCTTTAGACAAAACCTCTTCCACATTCGGCTGCTTCGCCTGCACTGCTGCTTCAGTTTCCTGGAAAATAAAAACACATGCAGTCTAGATCACCCACAGCATACACAACAGGACTGTAAAGTCCTGAAGCTCCATGGGAAGCTGTAAAACACCAGTAGACTAGTCTCTGCTCAGAACTGGTGTGTTGGTAAATGTATAAATAGTAGCAGCTAAGGACAAAGAGGATGATCAGAGAAAACAAAGAGGGATAGAAAAGAGTAATGCTAGTAAAAAAAAACGGTGATAGGTCATTCATCCTGATAGTTTCTATGAAATGATTAAAAAGCTAATACAAATTCATAGTAGGAAAGACAAGCATGAGAAATCTCCCTTAGGCAGCTCTGTTATTTTGTCTGTTTTACATTACCAGCACCTAAAAAGTGCACTGGCTAACATTTTGTTCAGACAGTACATACCATTAAAACCATATAATGAGATGCATCAGTGATACTGAATTTAGAAAGATTAAAAATATTAAAATAAAACTACTATTAAAAGTAGTAAACTAGTACTTATGTAGTAAAACAGCAATCAATTTAAAAAAAAGCCCATTTGTAGAGACAGTTCCTAAAGGTATGGGGAGGCACCTACCATTAGCAATGACACCTTAGTGAATTAAAACCAGCCTATTCTCTAGTAATTTTCTTTTTCAGTCTGGAAAGATGTAAACCATGTGTTAACATAAGGAAATTCAAGAAGTTCTTCCCAACATACAGCAGCTTCATTTTGTCATGCATTGACCAAACAAATAATGGGTGAAGCACCACATGTAGATAACTAAAAAACCTACCAAAAGTAACACAAAACCCACTGAATTTTTTTGGAAAGACATACTACACCTAAAGCTCCAAAGTCAGGCTTCTTCCATCTGAGTTATCAAAATTAATTGGTTGGAGTTTTTTTGTTTTCCTCCCTCCACTCTTCAACCACCTACTTTGTTCTACCTTGTCCTAACCAATATTGCTGACTATCCACAGACTCTCCGACTTCATTTTCTGTCCACAATCTCAGCTATCATTAATGTGACAGCAGACAAGACTGTGTGCCAGGTATGTCACTATCTGAGCTGACATGCCATGTTATTGGTAGAAATCTGCTATTCTTTGCACTACAATGAACTTGTTGAAATCTATGTCATTTTAAGTCTCAAAAAGGGACCATTTTCCTCCTATGTTTCAGTTCAACATATAAAGTATGTATGCACAGCTGCCTGAAATTTTACTTGCAAACCTCTGTGGATGACCAGTAAAAATAAAGTCTTGATAAATTCAATATTATCTTTAATTTTTCTTTTCAAATATTATTTATCAACAGCAAATGAACTGAATTAAAGCTTGCCCGATTCCTTGCAATGATGTTTGAAACTTGTTTAATTGTGTTTTCTTTTGCTTTTTAATATTAATAAGATACAACTGTAAAGATTCATAGAGAATGTGCACTGAAAAGGATGCACAACAACACTGGGATATTGGGGGTGGGGGAGTTTAGTAACCTGTTGATCAAATCCTCATATCATAAAAGTGTTCGTCAATCGAAAACATCACAAAATTATTTTAGATAAGCAAACATCTGATGAAATTGCTGTAGAAAGTTTGAGGGAACTCTGTCCAGCACTCAATAGGAATTGTTGAGGCTCATGTTCATCAGTCTTTAGAGAATACCAAAGTCATATCTTCTTATAAGTCCCAGTACAAGTCCTTGGCCACACTCCCTTTGCTCACTGTGGGAGGATGCAGAACTGGCTCTGGGAGACAGTTGACTCTACTGGAATGACACAGTTTATGAATTGCCTGGGAAGGAATCGTAATGCTACTTCTGGGCTGGGTGACGAATATGCTAATTAAACTTTTCACACATATGGCAAATTAAAATACATCATCATTGGAAACTGCTGTTTCTCAAACATGTCTAAACAACAAGAGTCAGCAGCCACCTTTTTCCATGATGCACCATCTCTGAGTTTTCAGGGGTGTTAAAGTGGAGCACTGAACTGCTGAAAGCTTGCTGCTGAATAAGCCACATTGGCTCCTGCAT
>NW_008662053.1:208447-258084 GCF_000695815.1 Acanthisitta chloris | reverse complement strand
TGCTGAACAAAGTTACAGGCTGAAAAAATGGCAAGGACTTGTCTACAGCCCCATCTGGACTATGAAAGTCTGTTGATATAGCTCAGAACTTAGAAAATTCATACTCCCTAGCTGAAACCAATATATTGAGTAAACCTCTGGTGTGTATGCCAATGGAAGATAAAGTTTGATGGCTTGGCATATGTTATTTCAGGAGATGGTAACTATCCTAGCAGACACAGACAGGCTGTTTGACATATGCTGCACATATATTAGGAGGCCCAGTCAGCTATCTATAAATGTATCTGCAGCATTTCAGACTCTCTATTGGTCTATATTAAGAATTGCGAGCACTGATTCACCTTCTCTGGTAACACTGGAAAAACTTTTGGCATCAATTTCCCAATGAGATTATGTTCATGGGGTGTTTTTTGTGGGGACAGTAGAAGAAGCTCACAGTGATTAAACCTGTGTCTTCATGATGAAATACAATGCAAAAATGGAATCTTAATTAGAACCTAGGACTTCCCTCCTTGTCAGTGCCGACCTAGACGAACAGAACTGGGTAATAATCAGAGGGCTGAACCAGTCCAGGGAGTCTCCTGGGAGTATCTCCTGTCTGGGCCCCAGGGAGGCACGAGACTTCCCTGTGGGATGGGTCTGGTTGGCACACTGAGGGCCCTCAGTTCCCCTCAGAAGGGAGTCACTACCCTTCTTTCTTTCTTTCTTTCTTTCTTAGCAGCCATAAATGAGAAGTTCCAGCAAGGTCCATAGAAATATTCACACCTATCTTTCAGGTTACTATTCCCAGACATTAGGGGAAAAGCTATAAATAAAGGGTGAGGTTCTGAATGCCTCAATTTTTCCTCACAAGCAAAAAAAAAAAAGGATAGGAAATGTGGTTCTATTCCCATTTTCAAGAATTCTGGTTCTAAATAAGTGACCTCATTTTTATCTTTGACTCAGCTCTGCACATTCCCATTCACAGAGCAGACTAACAAGCGAAACTACCACAAAGAATAATGGTCAGAGGAGACTTAATTAAAATCTATCAAAGTTCAGCTGCACCACAGTAAGCATTACATCTTGATAGTAGGTCAGAGAGTACAGCCAATGGCATTCTCAGTAGTCACTTTAGATATTTATACAATATTATTAGAACACATCCAAGGTACACTATTAACAGCTCTGTGCCCATATTGAGGTGGAACGTCATCCACGAGGGGAAAAATGCATTTATTAGTACTTAAACTTGCTGAATAAAGACTTTAATCAATTTTGATAAAATTCAAGCAAAGATGATCTCTGTTCTTTTCTACATAACAGACAAAAATGTTCGATATAGTCCTGAATATTTTACTTAACTCTATATAGAAAGAAAACACTCTGTGAGCATCTAAGTTAAAAAATTTAATTTCACCTTTAAAAAAAAAGCACAAAACCCCCTCCAAGTAATTCAATTTAAAGACTATTCCATTAGTGGTCTGTGGAGAAGCTTAGTGTAAAACTGCTTTACTGCTAAAAATATTCTGTAACTAGTGGACAAAGAACTTTATGCACCTGCCTCTTATAAATGCTATTTTAATGAGTAAATAAATTAACCATTCTTCCCCATATTACATTAACTGACTGGTCTTGCACAAGTGTGAGACTCAAAGTATGATCCAAAGACAATGTTAAAAGAGATTTTAATGGGGAAAATAATATTGTGAGATTCGACCAGCTTTTTAAAGTAAATTATGCAAACAACAGTCACCTGATTTCAAAGAGAGACTGGAAAATTGATACAACTATAGTTCTTGACCTATGTGAACAATCTTTTAAATACTTTAGAGGAGAAGAAACTTACACAGGAAAGAACACTACATAAAGGACCTCTTCCTTCTAATAATGCAACATTTTGATTTTAAAGTTCATAACTACTTTCTAAACCCACAAGTGCAGCTTTTGTGCAGTTTGTAAAATATGCAGACACCCTGTCTCTAAAGACTTGGCTCATTTTTCATCATTCCTCTCCCTGCAATATCTCTTATTACTGGTAGTGGAAAAGGGAAAGAAAGAAAAGAAAAAGGAAATCCTTCTCAAAGAAATGGAACTAAGAAGATCCCCAAATTTAAGCCATGCAAAGTGCCTGAAATAGCAAACTCTACCACTATGCAGAGTGAGAGAATGTTTTCTCCAAAGCACATTTTCCTGCTGGCTATCAGAAATTTGTGAGCTTCTCCTGTACTTCTAGAGGAGATGAAATATAGTAATTTTTTCCCCACGCAGAGAAATCACTATCTATCCATTGCAGCTGTCTGTCCTGAAAAGGAAATTTCCTGGAGGTACTGAAGATAGATGAAATTATTAGCTGTAAAGACATGACCTGCAGATAGGGCATATGAAAGTAATTTGGCTATGGTGGTCATATGCCGATAAAGCACAGTTAATCATCCAGTTGGACTGCAAAAAGGTGCAGTAAGAAAAAAATCTTTGAGATTTGACATGATTCAGAATATTTTATTTTGAGACTGGACAGGACACAGGATGACACAGCTGCTCCTGTTCCACCAAGACTACAGACCCTCTCTTATTTTCAGTGCATAATAGAAAAGAGAAAATAACAAACCCAGGAGAGCTGACACAGAAGAAGGAAATGTGGCAGAAAAACATAATGGGAAATTCTTGCAGGAAAATAAGGGAAGTCCCAATAACTTTACAAGCTCTCTCTTAGTACCGTGTGCTTTTAGATGCTAAAGGACAGAAGCTTCAGAGGAAGAAACATTACTTTCATTTTTAATTGCCATCTTTCTGAATTTGTCTGATTTTTCCATTCAGTGCATATATGTTTTATATTGAGGATTTATTACCTTTTCTGCATAGTCCTATGAAAACAGTCTCTCCTTGAGGAGTGAGGAGCTAAGGACAGTAGAATGCTTTGGGACAAATGCCTTTGGTTTGCTCTGGATCTCTGGGAAGTTTCAGATTTATGGACTATATGTGCAAGACTTTGATACTAACTTGCTAGACAGACAGTGAGTGTCTGGTAAAAATCCTTTTTGATGGTATTTCTTTGCCTGAGTTTCACTCCTTGAATTTTTCAACACAAAGATGTGTCCTGCACTGTGGCTGACACTATCTGTTAGGAACACAGGTCTTGTGAATTTAGTTCCATGGCTACGGTTTTGTTCAATTTGTAAGCTTTTCTTACCTTACTAGACAATATACTTTTCATTCTTTACATATTTGTGTTTCTAAAAATAATTTTAGCTCATGGTATCTTGTTGACTACATCACAACACAACATAACATCCTTAGTACGTGCATATGTATTAGAAAGAAGTGATTCTTTTTTGACTGCGAAAAACACATCTTTAACTCCCACTGGAAGTATTTTTCTAAAGTCTTAGCACACCACAAATGTTGCATGGACTACATTTAAAAAGTGCAATCTGACTGAAGCAGATTGCAGAATGTTAATTTTATCTTAGTCACAGTTGCAGTAGGTTCTGATACGAAAGCTTTTACTTCTGGTCTGGTCTGTCTTATCCAGTCCTTTTGGGTTTTATATACTTAAGAGAGCCCTGTTATTCTAGTTCTGTTATTATGGAACCTGATTTCTGAATCTTACTGTTCTTTGAAGCTTTCTAGGTTTCTCCTGTAAGCAAAATGTCTGCAAATCTCTAATCACAATTCTCCATGACTTGGGGTCCTATCACACATGGAATTGGGACCAAATAGGGCTATGAGGAAATAAATACTAGGAGGAAAACAAACCTGGGATGAATTACGAGCAAAAGTTGTTGAAATTTCTGAAGGTATTTTCTTAAGCTGCCAACTAGTGAAGCATAGCTTGTTACCCTCCCTTCCAAGATTCCCCTTCTTTTTCTTGCAGGTGCAGCAAACACATCTCAGTAGAACACTCAGTAGGAGGATATAAAGGTCAGCATTTGCACAAGTTCTTTGGCCATAACTGTGGAGTGTCACAGATTGCTGAAGCCATAGACAAAGCCTTTCAAAGTGTCCAGAGTAACATATCCCAAAAAGATTTAAGTGTATTAAATGTGGATGGCTGGACCAAAAGAAACACATTTCAAAGTGCTCATGTAGGTCTTGAAACATCCCATTAAGGAAACAATGCAGAAACAACTAGAGTTTCCATTATAGCAACATTTGCCACTTACTCAGACTCTGATTATCTGACTTAGCCAAAATAAGCTTGTGATTAAAGATAACCACATCATTATCAGGACCAGAAAAACAATCATGTTGACCACAACAATAATTGCTTTTTGAACTAATACTAATTAGATACTCCATATTTGTTTTCTTAGAACAACAGTACTGATGGTGACCAAACAGAGTTTAGGAAAGAACTCGATTACTGTCCATTAATGCAGCATTGGACCTCTCTCTAGTTTGGCAAACAAAGCAGTGACAAAAAGATGAAGCTAAGTAAACTCAGCTGAGGGAAAATGCACAGGTTTTTAACTCAACTGTTGAAGTAATTTACCGCAAGATGTGGATGACTGTCTGTATGTGGAAATTTGAAACTAGTCTTGGTTGGTTTGGGTTGGGCTGGGTTTTTTTTAAATTATTATTATTTTTGAGAAAGGAGTGCTGCAGTTCAAGTGAAAAATCCAGAAAACTGAAAGGATGACTTTATAAAGCAAGTGTGACTGGATTAGCAGAGCAGTATCTTCTGACTCTTTATTGAACCAACTATGTTAATTCTATGCATATCCTGGAGACAACAAATAGTTAGTTGTCTGCTCAGAGTTGCCATACACCATGCAATAGCTGTAACTGTTTCTGTATACAGGTTTCATAGAAAATTTGAACGTTCCAACAGTATATGTGGACTTGTTTTAGGGGCTCTTGTTTATATTAACATTTTTTACAAAAAGAATACCTGGCAGAATGTTTGTTAATGATGTCTAGGTTAAAAAGGAAAGTGGAGACCATCCTATTAGAGGACTGTACATACCCACACCTCAGTAACTGCTACAAGGCTTGCTCTGCTGTTAATCTAGTGTCTCCTGTTGTTAGATGGATATACACATCCCCATACATTTTTAGCCCCCAGAAAACTGCCAAAACACCCTGGGATATATATATCAAAATACTATGAAACTGCAAAAGACTTGAAAGAAGCAAAGCTACCCCCAGAGAGCCCAACAAGCAAGGCAAAACCAGAGACAGTGCTGGGATCCAGAACCAGGCAGATCTGAGAAGGCTCAATAAAACTTCCTTCTGTCAAAATTCAGCCATAGAGAGAAGTTTCTCATATCACCCACGTTATCCTGCAGGACCTCAGCTTTGCACTGAGAGGATATGTTTGCATTAACCATTGAAAAGCAGCTATTACTTCCTAGGATTCAGGTTTACTTCTATGAAAAAATGAAAAATACAACCAGCAAAACCATTACATTGGAATGCTCAGGAGTCAGAAAATGCACATTGTTAGCTGGGGATTTTTATTGGCAAAGAAAGAAAACCTGCTAGGGAAA
Source organism: Acanthisitta chloris (assembly GCF_000695815.1). Taxonomy (NCBI): domain Eukaryota; kingdom Metazoa; phylum Chordata; class Aves; order Passeriformes; family Acanthisittidae; genus Acanthisitta; species Acanthisitta chloris. The sequence continues at coordinate 252,613 of NW_008662053.1, read as the reverse complement.
ATAAAGTCTTTCAACATAAACTGAGAGCAGGACCAGGCAAATGGGCTCCAGACAGTCAGGAGTATTGAGAACTGCTGGTAACAAAAAGTCCCAGCACATACAAACACAGCACACAGCAAGAGCTGATTTCAGCACGTCCAGGCTGGAGGTGCCTCCTGCCCTGAGTACCCAGGGACTGTGGCTCTGACACCCACAGTGAGACACCAGTGCTGGCAGGAGCTGTACTGCAAACAAAGCTGTACTGTCACCTACTTCAGCCTTCTTCTGTGCTAGAATGTAGATGATTTTTAGAGTATTTTCTTTGCACCATTTTGTAAAATTGAAAATTCACAATGATAACATCTAAGTTTGTGAAGTCTGAATACTGAAACATGCAAAATAGCTATCAGTATGAGGGGAAATCCAGGTCAAAAAATGAATGCAGAGAGAGTCATACTGTTAAGCTTGGAAAACTAGAAAAGTCCATAGAGTTGTAAAAGGCATAATATGAAATATATTTTAGATACATTAGAAACTGCTATACTGCAAACCTGGAAGTGTTCCAGTGTTCATAACTACCAGAGGAGTCAAGACATTCTTAGAGACGCAGCTTTCATGCCTTCCCCATGCATATACACACGTATTTCACAGGAGCAATCTGTATGATGCTATTATTGAAAATGAAGATTATGTCAATGCGGTGAAAAATATTCAACACTTTAAAAGAGCCAAGATCTATCCTAATACTTTAAATTTGCAGCTTGCAAGTATGCACATCAGTGATGATTTATTTGGACAGTTTCTTAAATAAAAAAAAAAGATCTTCGACTGTTTATAGAATGAAACTGTAATTTAGGATTGGTATCATGAGTGGAGCTAATACCTGTACAGATGCTTTCTAGATCCTGAGAATGAAGAATCCTTTGCCTACTGATATTGAGAAATGAGTTATTAAAGCCCAAGTGTGATTCTTCTGACAACACTACTAAAGATTACTGTGCCTAACTGAAGGTCTGTGTCCCAACTGGGGCACTGCAGCCTCTAAATGATGGTCAAGAGAACCATGAAGACAAATCATACTGGCATGAAATATATTAGGGTTTCCTGAGCCTTAGTGTAATTCTTTAAAATAAGTGCAGAGTTATGAAGGCAGAATGGGGTGAAAGAAAACAAAATTTTCAATTCAGCAGGGAATATATCTGATAATAAATGCTGCTGTGAAGGACAATATGCTTCTGAGGACTAAATAACCTTAAAAAGATTGTTTCAACAATTTCACAGTGCTCGTATTTTGTTAAACATTTTTGCAGCTTTTTAAATTGGCATATGTACATACTTCAGAAGCTAAGAAACAAGACAAAATATTCCAGGGATTGCAGGACTGCAGACATGGCCCAGCACACTCCTTGGGCACCACAAGCTCTTACTCCACGTGGGTGACCAAGGAATGTGCTGGAGTTGTCCAATCTTTATGGCTGCATCTCCTGTTCTCCTGTTTCCTAACTGCATTACAGTGAAGCAGAAAAGAGCCATTCCCACTAGTTAGTCTTGTACTTAACTTTGGCTACAAGTCTAGGAAACAACTGGTATGAAACATCTGCAACCATCCTGCAGGGCTGGAGGAGGCTGATACGACGCTGTGTAATTATTCACCTGCAAATGCCTCTGTAATGAAGGGTCAGTAAATGTGAGGGCACAGAAAGATCATTTTCTTAAATAAATGATAGTATCTTGCTGGGCAAGTACCTGCATTATGGCTTCTGTGCTAATGGGATTTTGAAATCCAGGATTTAGGGAGGCTGCAGAGATCTACCTGTCACCAAAACAAGTTATGTATTTGGGTCTTAAAAGTCTAACTTTTTATGAAGTTCTCTGTAACAACGTGCCATAATTTCTCCTTCGGTTGCACCTTTGTTACTCTCATAGAATTACTTTTGTGCCATCATTAAAGGTTAACACTGCTGGAGATTTGATTTAATTTTTCTTCTAAGTCAATGTAAATTTAAGGGACCTCTCACCTTTAACAGCTGATTTTTTGCAGAGGTAGAAGAAAGTATGAGCTCTTAAATTAGTATTAATTCACATAAATTGAAAGTTATCAGTATGAATCATGCTAGTGAAATTCACAGATATTCCCCTTGATATACTTATTATGCATGTATTATATAGATCAATATTATGCAAAAGGTTAAATCAGATTATCTGATAAGGATCTGCATTTATTATACCCCTTGATTTAGGGAGCAAACTGCAATGACAGTTATCAGATTACAGCTGCATGCCAGAAGTAAAGGTTACCAGAGTTTTGAGGGAAGTAAATCACTGTATTTTGGAAATTCTTCCAGAACAATCCTAATTAGTATGTCAGATAAGCTTTGGTTAGTGTATCAAGTTTTAATTTCAGCTACCAAACATTGCTGTAGCTGAAATTTGCTAAAGATAAGTAAAAAAGCAAGAAACTTGCTTTTAAAAATTTTTTTCTGTTCTTTCCAGAGTTTTTCAGAAATATTCAAGTCATATCACCATAAGAGTACTGAAAGAGCCAAGTAGAACATTTAATTCACAAGCAGCATGAAAAGTAATACTCCTATAATTTACGGAAATTTAGTCCTGCTTCTATTGTATATAAACTTCACTGGTGGAGTAATTCTGGAATTAAAGGAAATAGAATAGAAAAACACAAGAAAAAAATGGGTGAATCATCTAAACTTTTTTGTTAAAATAAAGGAGATAAGGATACATAATTTTCTTGAAAGCAAAATTCCATCAGTCATTCAGTACATATACAGACATTTGCAAAGAGTTATACTAATTTTATCTTCTAGAAAGGGAATGAATGTCATTGCTGAACTCATTCTGTCAATTATAGGACTGCAACAGGACTTGAGATTCACTATTTTATATAATGGGATTGTATGACATCAAAAGAGTTTGGCCATTAAAACAGTTCCTTAAAAGAAACTATATTAACATGAATATAATAAACATGCTTAGCAAAACCACACATCTTCAGGAGCAGGGATTATTCCACTCCATGCAAGACAAGAACAGTTTTGAACATTTATATATTTGTTCTTTTTCCACTGAAAATTCCATCATCAAATCAACACAAAACTCAGTGCTTTACCTAGCTGAACAAGATGCTGAGTTACTATAACCTGTAATTTCACAGACTTTAATTAGCTCTTGTACACTAAATATTTCCCCAGTTTATGTGAAGATTCTATATGCACAGACAAAATGCAAGGCCAAGAGGTCTAAGTGCACACACAGCCAGTTGATTCAAATCAGTGGGTTTCATCCTTGATGTCTCTGGCCTCACTCAGCCCACACAAAGGCATTTTTTTATACTTAAATACATAGAAAGGAGCAGATGACAAATATTTTTCTCACAATTACGAGACAATCAACTTTATTGATTCCTGGAATGTTACCTCTGCAGTTAAATATCTTTCCTTCCAATATGAGAATCTGGTCCTAACTATTCTGATTTTCATGTAGCCATATTAGCTTTAATGAATAACGTAAATTGTCCAGCACTGATAGTCTGCATTTGAGTTTGCTTTGAATTAAAATTTCATGTACCAATTTTTGGGTCTAATGTTTCATGTATATGGGCTGGCAAAAAAAAGAGATTATATTTATATTTCATCATGGAAACATTGATTCTAATCTGCTCTATCACTAGAAATCATTTAATGAAAAAGAATAAAAGTTTCCCTTAATTCACAGAACTCTGAGGCCTATTGCTGACTTCTGTCTCAAATTTATATCATTAATAAAAACTGTGTGCTAATGCTGCAACTGACTTTTCAACCACTAAATATTCCAGTATTTTTCAAAATAGAAAAACATTTACCTTAATATCAAAGGCTCCTGGCTGACCCACTTTGTTATAAAGCTCCAGCTGGTTCTTGACAGGTGTTACCCACAATATCACCTGATTTAGCTGTTGATCAAGTTCAATGAAATCCTTTAGTAAAATCTCTATTTCTTTTTGTTTCTCTGGAAGATCTTTGGACACCTGAAAAAATACCAGAAGCTGTTGTTTTGGTGAAAAAAGAAACAACCAAATAAACACAAACCAATTTAACACTACACACATATACACTTATATAAAATATTAAAATACAAGTTTTATATAGTGGTAGAAAGAAAGAAAGAGTAGACTCACCAATCATACTATTATGGTAGGTATCTTGCAAATCATTTGAAACAAACTGTCCTAAAAAACCAGCAAAAACCAAAACACACACACACCCCCAACCAACCCCAAATAATAATACAAAAATAATCAAACCTTAGCATCAGGCTTCTCAATTATTTGGCAAAAAATTGTTCTCCCAGTATACTAAGCTATTTTAAAAGGTCAATTTTTAATCAGGAAAAGCAAAGTGAAAATATAAAATTGATCATTTGAATGATATCTAACCTTTCTTGACCTCTTGAATGGAGATATTTATAAGCCTGTGTTTTCTTACAAGGTGTTTAGAATTGCCAGTTGGGTCCAAATATGCATAAGCAGATGCATACAGTGAAGAAAAGGAAGGAAGAAATACATCATCAATTCTGATCAGGCAACTTGGTTCTCTGATTTGCATTCAAAGCAGTCAGGTTTTTAACTAAGCATATTCTTCTGTGCCAACAACATTAGAAATTAAGAATCAGTGAATGGCATAGCTCAAATCCACCAGCACTGAAGCACTTGGAGTAAATGCAGGAACAGGTTGGACTGAAATAAGCCAACACAGAGCTCCATGCTGTCCTTCCCAGATTGCTTTCTAGAGCCAGAGAGGTGAGGTGTGACAATACTACACAATGGGCAACATTGCAAATATAGACTAGGGGAGAAACCATCTGTACTTTAAAAATAAAAAATTCATAACAGCAAATACAGGGCCTGGGCAGAGATACAAAACAATGGCAGTTTATGAGTAAAAATAGGCCAAGAAATGTGGCAAGTTTACCATATAATGAAAAATAAGATTTTCCCAATGTTCACTGTTTTTAAGGACATTTTTACCAAAGTGACCCTCTTCAAAGTGGCAAAACATGATGTTTCTGAGACACATGATAAAATATAAATCCCCATAAAGTTAAGCTGCATTGATGGAAGCTTTGCTATCAGATTGCCCAGCTACAGAAGAACTAGTGCTCTGTACTAACTTCTAATCCAAAGGATGAAATTTTTCAGAGGACAATAAATCTAAACTCAGAGTCATGAAAGCAATGGATGTTACTAAAATGAACAATCCCCAGTTAAGGGAATGGAAAGAACACAACTGGCTCATGACACATTTCTTTACAATTCAGGCTGATAATACTGATTCGTTCACACCAAAATAACCCCTCTGCATACACTCTCCACAGGATTATTAGACCATATTCAAGTGAAATGTACTTCAGTGGAGTGCCAGGGTAATGCTTGGACTCGATGATCTTAAAGGTCTCTTCCAACCCTGATAATTCTAAGACATTTGTAAGTCAAGAAGTTGATTTGCCATATATTCCATTGTCTCCACTGTTCACTATAGTCACCCCATAATATCCCATTTAATAAAAACATGAATCAAATGACTTATTCCATCTTCCTAATCTTTTGAAACATAATAAAAACTCTGCTTTTCTAAAAGGGTCCCAGAAATGAAAGAAAACAATTAAAAATGCATTCATTTCCCTCATGTGTTAACTCACTATCTATGCACACCTTGGCCTAATTTCATACAAGATTAGCTTCATCTATCTTACAAATTTGAATGTTAACCTCCAATGTTTACTAGTTTTAATATTAATGCAAACAAGTTTCACAGAAATACAACTGAAAGCAAATAGGTAGTCATAGGCAGGTAAGAATCCAACCTGACTTCTGAAGATCTGAAACTTAAATTAATCTGCTTCCAATCAACATTAATGAAGCATTTTAGGTCTGTCACAGGACAGAGAAAGAAAAAATTGTAGAGGTTTCAGGGAGAGCAGGGAAGGGGGGAAGTAACTAATTATATACTAAGCTATATTGAATGAAGAACAGCAGAATAAGAGTGATTGTGTTTTGGTGACAGACTGTACTTCAACCTGCTGTTTTCACAAACAATCACACAGGAAGAGAAGTCATAATTATCCCATCTATAGTAAAAGGTAAATTGTGACTTAAGTAAATGCAGCCTCTTCTCACGCACTGACTCCTGCTCTAAAATTATAGCACAAATATAGGGTTATAGTATTTTTAATATAAAAATAAATAACTCTATGTCAATATGAATCAGTTAATTATATACAGAAATGTCATGTCATCTAATTTTACACAGAGATAAAAAGAACAACAGGAAATAAATAAAGGACAGAGCTCAAAGTGAGGTTAGCACCACAAATAAGCATTTAACAAGGCAACACTTCCTAAGACCAGGCAAAGTGTCACATGCATTGTGTGGGAATCAGTCTTAGATTCTGGTTATCAGGGATTTCATTTGCTAGCTTGTCGTGCTTTCTTGTTTTGTTGGGTTTTTTAAGCATTGGCATCAAACTGTCAAGCTGCTAATCAAATTAGAGCCTGATGTGTTTCAGGTAATTACAAGTCTGCCTATCAAGCCCCAGTATTACTGCACTCTGTCTCCTGGGGACAGCTTGTTTCCTGAGCTCATTCTGCAGCTCACCAGAAGCATAAATTGGGAAAATCTCCACAGAGTAATGGGCATGGGCACGACTGGCTGTTCAGATTGGTGCCCTCCCTGTGGCAGAGGAGCACATAGCGATGGGATGCTCCAGAACCTTCCCTCCCGTTTCACTGCCAGTCTCTCCAGCTAGTTATTCACAGCTCCAAGAGTTCCAGCTCTGGGGTGGGATCCAAATGCTTGTGGGAGCTACAGGCTTCCCACTGCCCTGCTGGCTCTGGGCTCTCTCAACACGTTCCTGCAAATTCTTGGATGTTTCCAGGGATGAGGGAGCATTGGATAGTGCTCCACTCCAACATCCTTTTCTTTGGGCCTCATCTGCCTTTTCTTCATTTGTTGTCTCAGGGTAACTATCCAGTGTCTACTCCTTTAGCATCTTATCTCTTTCCTTCCTATTTAAGAAAGACTGCTAGATTTTATCAGCAAAGGGCTGATGTCCTTCTCTGAGAGGGAAGACCAATAACAACAGTGGCCACAAGGCAACACCTGCAGAAGACTCAAAACAGGGGAAACACATGAGCTGTTTCCCCTAGATGTGCCTAGGACTGAACACAAGCAATAGCCTGGCAAGGAATGCAGGGTGAAAACAAAAAAACAAAACACTGAAGAAAGGATAACTTCAGTTGGTACATCTTTCTAAAAATCTGGGTTAGCCTTTTGCATACAAATTAAATATTTTCAACTTTGCCTTGCTTGGCAACCAAAGACACACAAATTTGCAAATGGAAACAACAAAAGTATGGATTATTCCTTCAAAGACAACAAATTCGATTTCAACATCAAAGGACACGTCAATGATATGTGTCAAAACATTAATCTCAAAGCATGTGGTACATCTAAAATCTTGTACTTTAGTTCAAGTGTTAATTAAGTTAGAATAATTGGAAGTTAGTAACAGATTAATGAAAAAATTTAAGCTCCAAATGGGAAAACAGCAGAAGAGATTAATTTTACCAACTGACATCAGTCTTCACAATATATAATTTTATTATAATCTGAAACTACCAGAACATTTCCACTTATTTGAGTATTCAAAATTTTACTGTTTTCATTAAAACACCGGAAAAAAAACCACAAAAATTGCCAGTATAAAAATGGTAACACTTCCAAAACATGAGAATAGTCTGAAATTTGAATAATTGCATATTTTTAAAGTCTAGATTTTCATCTAAATATTCTAATTTTTTCTCCTTAAGAATTCTAAAACTACTTGCATTGCTTATTTCTGTTCCACCTGAACCTTATGTCTTCAAAGCTCTTCCCTCCCAAGAAGCCTAAATGATACACTACTCGGTTCTTCCCACGTCTATCCCAACCTGATCACTTTGGGGCAAAACTATACACATGCTCATCTTGGCAGTGTATGTATCTTTGATTGTTTCACATGCTCCAGTTTCCCATTGCTATTTCTCACTTTAGCTTTAGACAGTTACCGTGCAGTCTGTGCACAGCTGTGTGTGCACTGTGGGAGAAATTAGAGCTGAGCAGATGGAAAGGAGAACTAATCCTTACCATAATAATAAGTATAAATGGAGGAAGGATTTCTATAAAGTATGTCACCTGATGTAAAATCATATTGTGTTTCCCTGTTCTATTTGATTCCTTATGCATATCCAGAAAGTGGATTCAATTAAAGCAGCATCAATTAAAAAACAGTTGTGGAGTTACAACTCAATCCTCAATCCTTTAACTCAGAAACAATGCTCAGAATGAAAAAGTTGAAACTAATTAGGTAAAGACAGTAAGTAAGAAAGAACAAACAACAGGAAATAGTTTTTCAGCAGTCAGAAATGTTATTGCAAATGAATGAACTTGATAGGTTATGTTACTATTGATAAAATAAGGAAAGCCACGGAAATGATTTATACTATATCTCAAGTGACCAATGCCTGATTTTGAATATATCACTTCTCTCTCACAACTTACTGTCAGCCTCATTCCCTGTTTAACTGACATGATCAAAGAGAAAATAATGCCAATATTACTCAACTGTCTGAGAATACAGATAAAGAAATGCATCTCTCCTCAACACGTAATTTGTCAAAAATGAATATGGAGACTTTTCTTAGTGGCAAGTGGAGAGAAAAGCAATCCCAAATTCCAACATTTTAATAGCAATGAAAACCTGTCAGGTTTTTTCCCCCCAATATTAGATAAGGCATTAGTTTCTCTGGCTAGCTGCCTCACCAAACTATCCATAACTTGAGGAATCTGACAGTGGGTTAAGGTTTAGCTATCTTGAAATGCAAAACAAATTATAATAAGCTCCAATGAATATGAGCAAAAAGAGTATTGTGGGTATCTGTGAAGACTGTTAGCAATGTTACTCTCACACATCCTGCTTGGGTGAGTCCCCTGGACATACAAAGCATTCATGTAACTGTGCTTCAAACACTGCATGACCAGTAGTGCCAGGTTTAAAACCATTCAGAAGGGTTTGCATAGAGAAAAATTAAGTACTCTGTCTGAAGAAATGAGGAGACATTCTTTATGAATTTCTTCCCTCACTAAATGTAAAACAAACAGTTGCTTCTGCTTTACCATGCCATTTCTGAGGACAGAAATGCAAATATTAGGAAAAAAGGAGACAGATGACTACAGTGCAATCAACCCAGAGCAAAATGGACTGAAAGCAGGCTTTGATGTCATTCAAGCAGGACTTGGAAAATAAAGCAGTAAACTTAAAGTCCTAACAATTATTAAATGCAAATTTCAATCCAGACTTATGGATAAATCATAACTGACACTTCCATAACACTGTACAATGATTCCATAAACCAGCACTACAACCACTGTTGAGAAAGTTTTATCTGCTCGAAATCACCATCCCTAGGGGATGTACAAAAGAATAATTTAAAACGGAAGAGGGAAAACTTAATTCATATGCATCATTTCTTCATGAAAACAATCAGCATAAGAAAGAGTTTCATATAAGTTTGGTTTAGGATGCCATGTAGTTAATTAACTGAGCCATTTTCATTAACAAACTCAATATTGACTTTAAAACAAAAACTACGCAATTTCTTTAAAACGATGAATATTTATGAGCCACAGAGTCTCTGACAAAGCTGCAGTAAAGACTGTATTATTAGAGGAAGATTAACACAGGTTACTAAAAATATGTATAGAATATTTTTATTTGCTGAGCATCTAACACTTCATGTTTCCTTGCAAGCCTCTCAGGGCCTGATCTTGGCACATGTTTCTCTGGCCTTTGTTTTAAACTTCTTTACAGTGTATGTGCAATATTTTCAAGTTTCATTTAAATTAATTTTCTTCCCATTAATGAAAAAACCCAAAGCATTCCACAAAACCAATGCACCAAACAATTTTCTGCTTCATCTGGCTGTCCAGCGTTTTGCAAAGCAAACAAATTCCCCCACCCCAAAGACTTGTTTTGTTTTTCTGCCATGGTAGTATGAGCCTGTGTATCAGAGTCTTCTGAATATCTCTATGGTTTTTATATGCAATACTTATAACTAATTGCCATTCATTCTGCTCTCCACTATCTCAGCAACTCTCCTTTGCCAAGGACACAAGACCCTCCACCTTAAATCTCTGCTAAATAATCTAGTCCACAGTTTTCTTTATCTTTTTTATCTTAGTTAATGGTAGCTGTCAGCAATACTCAGATAAAAAGGAATTAAACCTACATATTCCTGTTTCTTAGAGCTCGTGACATTGTCATGTTTGTCCAATAACCATTTAAATCCAACTTCATGTATGACAACATGAAATGTGGACTATACCTAATTAGCAATCTATGACAAACTGTCACAGGTTATTGAACATAACAAAATACTTTCTTATATTTAAAGGAATCAGATCACTTATTAATTGAAAGTAAATTCAGGAAAATGCCAACCCTTGGATCCCAAAATGCTGGTTATAGTATTCTAATTTGAAATTGAAAGAACAGAAATCAAACCATAGCATTAATTTTCAAACATATTTTCCCCCTAATCCCACAAATAACAACAGTAGCAATTGCAGTACTTTCAGCTGTGAACTCCAACTGAGTTGCACTGACATGCTGGAAATTTTATGCCATTGTAGGTAATCTATGAATAATTACTACACAAGGCAAGTTACAAAACATGAACTATAACCTTGTTATGACTTTGTCTTTCTGCACTTTCTGGGCCCATCTGTTTTTCTCTACACTTGATCAACCAAGATAAGACAACCTATGCTTTTTCTGGTGGTACAGAAAATGTTCACAAATTATAGCCATGTCACTCCAGTCCGATTTTTTTCATGTCCATATAGCACAACAAATTGATTTGCTGTGGCAATAAACAGTGAAATAGTCTCTTCAGTGTCTAGTAATTAGAACTAATACTAGTAGACAAATTAAAAGGCAGCAAAACAAAATGTCTCCATCAGGCACTTCTAATAACCTCCATAATACATCCAGTAGATGTTGTGAAGACTAAGGTGGATAAATGAGGAGAATGCTGATTTTGGCATCCAGTTTACTTGCAGATAATCTAGCTCATCGCTCTTGGCTGACACCAGACCAAGAATAACATTGAAGAGTAATAAACTCCTTCCAGCAAACCTCTGATTCCATGGTTCACTGGTCTCAGACCTAATCTATCAATCCATTTACTGCACAGTAAAAGGTAAGAAACCCATTACAGATCTGTTACATACCATAGCAGGTGGTATATGACAAGAACTGAATTCATCACAAACCCCAGTGCCTAGTACCCTTTTGTATGCTTTGAAGCACTAGGTGGTTAGCTTACTTGGCTATCACAGCAGAAGATACTTTGAGCTTTGAAAATAAATGAAAAATTCTTGATGTGAAAGCATAAAAATGGTCATTAAATGCTTCATTTTTCATAATATTAAGACTTCATAAAGATAGTGCTATTTTCATTTCTACAAGAAATACTGGCTTTGGAGAGGGTACAATAAGTAAAACCAGGATAGAATTAAAAAGTCATGTCTTTCAAATGTGGACTTTAATCTTCATTCGCTGCTTAAACTATCCTGTCTGAGGCAGCAGCCTGTTAGAATCACTATTCAATAAAGTTGTCTAATGAAATGCCATGTTAAAATTATTACTATCCAAAGAAAGAAAAACTCTTCGTATATCTACTCTCAAGGTCATCAGCACGTGATATAAGCACCCAAAAGCAAAGACAATTCTGAAGTAAAAGCAAAAAAGCTACTTTTATGTGACTGCAATTCCTTTCATACTCAGGTTCTTTTCTAGGTTCTTTCTATTGCTGTAGGGCAACAGTTTGTGTGAGTGTCAAGAAGGTTTGAACATGGCTGATTTCAAACACGTCACCTTGAAGGTTAAGACTCTCAGGTTTGTCCCCCGTTCCCCTGCTTGGCAGATCAAGGCAAACCCAAAGTTTCTGATAACCTTAGGAGATATTTGGCTACACTCTCAGCCAGTGTAAACTGCCACAGCTTCTCTGAAGTAGACAGAATTACTCTGGGGTACACCAGATAAGGACCTACCTTACATAACTCATGGAACTGCCATGTGTGTTTCGTATGTGAAACTAATGTCATCCTGCAATGCAGGAGCATTGGAAAGGGCAGAATGTCACGTGCTCCTTTCCAGCAGAGATGCCACAAAACAAACCAAACCAAACAGAGACAAAGGATTAAAGTATAAGATACACTTTAAAAGGGGATGGGGAGACAGGAAAGCCCCAGAGAAATCTCTGTGTGATTATGTTTGTCTACTGTGCTTTGAGGAGCACAAAAAATATATCCTCATCAAAACAACTGACTACAGAACCATCCTCAGGTGACCTGCGAAGTTTGCCTGAAATAAAGTGCCAGATCTGTGAGCTTTGGCTCACAGTAAACATCTGCAGGTTTTTTTAGTGTCTGCAGATCTATAACTGAAGGAAGACGACATTAAGTTCCTCTGCCAGGCCTGCAGAGTTTCCATGATTCCCAGCCTTTCCATGATTCCTGGTTCTATTACAGACCCGAGACTTTCAGGGCAGAAAGTGAAACAATTGAGGCTTCCTACGTAAATAATGAGAAACAGAAAAAATACGCAAATAAAAATAATTTTTTCCCTTCATTTTCATTGGTAAAATCTGACAGAAAATGAGCTTCTAACTTTTTTTTTTTTTTTACATCTCTCAAGATCACAGGGAAAATAGAAAACCTCCTGAGAACGCGAACCCCTTCAGAGAACGTGTATTGATCTGAGTCTGGTAATTTTCAAGCTCAATTTCTGTTCATTTAAAAAACACAAAACAAAACCTAAGCCAAAACAAATAAAGAAAACCACTGCATTTTTCAGATTCTTTAGATTCAGAGACCAAGGGCCAATGAGAATTCAATTTGATACATCTCCATGGGAAGATAACTGAAATCAAAATTATGTGGTTAAGAAATTACCTTAAGTGGAAGATTAATCTTCTGGTTTTAGTCTCTTTTAGGAGTAAATCAAAGTTTTCAAGTTGTAAATTTCAATTCAAATTATCTTGCCAGACATATTGCTTAGATGTAGGAGACATAAAATTGCAAAAACTCACTAAATTGTAATGATTCACTAGACAGTAGTTTTGTCTTCCATATTTCATCCAAACCTAAATACTTTCAACAACATTCATAGCTGCTCTGACTGTGACAAGTAACCTGGGACATTTTTTTCAGCAAGTAGAAAATGAAAATACAAAGTTTTTAGGTATATGACCAATCAGTAAAAGCCTACATTCAATAACAAATTGCAGATTTTCTTAAAATGTATTTATGTAAACATACTGCAAATAAAGTTGTTTTCCTTAAAACTACCGTTGTCTTTTAATATCACAACTCAGATATTTTAACCACGGTGCCTAAATTCAGCTATGTATATGCTTCCTTCAGCTAGTAAATAACACTGGTTTTTCCTTGAGGTGTTCTGAATTCTTCTGTACACATTGATTTCATAAATCCATTTGTAGAGACAGAGATACTTCTGTACAAGCACCAAAATAATGATTTATGTGTCCAACTTAGAGTTTGTGAACGTGATCAATGTTTATTATCCACTTTTGCCTGAGCCATTAGCTACTATTCTGAACTTTGCCAGACTGTTTCTGTTAGGAAGAAACTAGTAAAAGTACCATGTCAAATCAGCCCCGTTTTATTTCTCAGGTCTGTGCTTGAAATTCCACATGTTTACAGAAATGGTAACAAGAAACCCCAAGATGTAGTATTCTTGACCTGACACTCTAGCTTGTCTTTTCAGTGGTGTACTTTTGTTCCCCACAACTAAACAATGCATTACTCTTCCTTTTTTTCCACAGCATCCCGGGGACCCACAGGTTCATGTCCCAGATTCTATTTTCCCCATTGGACTCAACAGAAATCCTTCAGCTGATTCTACCTTGACCTTTACCAAACAGACTAATCCATACCTTGGGTCATAGTCCTCTGGACAATGCTTTCTACCATTTCTGCTACATGAGAACATTCAAATTATCCAACTCTCTTTACTAGATTTGTTAGTCATTGTCACCAGTTTCCAACACAAAAATATTGTACTTGAGCAATAAAACAGAATAAAATTCTCCCTTACTTCTCTCCATGAGTATAGAGGTTCCAACATGCAAGTGAGTGGTACTTTGCTACACAGAAACCAGAAGTGAATGCTCAGGGTTGGGAGAAGATGGTGGAAGATGAAACAGTGGTTGCATCTTCCAGCTTGGGGCTGGGAACTGGAAAGAACTGGGAAGTGTTTCCAAAAAGAAAACCAACCATTTGCTACTGTCTCTCCCACAGCTGAGTCACAAAGCCTGGAATATTTGCTGCCCCAGCAAAGCTGCCAGGCCACAGAAATGATGCCCTGCATTCCACGTTTAAGTGCGAGACATGTAAGTTAGGGAGCACGTTTGGATGCACCGTTGCCACTTCAGGCACTAATGGTCCTGGTTTGCTATCACTGTTTCTCACAGCAGTGTATTGTACACATTTTTCTTCTTCAGGTTCATTATGCATATAAATGTCTCTTTATACAGAGAAAAATCACACACACCAGAAAACATATAATGCAAATATTCACTGCAGATTAAAATTTGATACTACAGTTCTATCAGTAATATGTCTAACCTTTAACAAACGATGGTTAGCCTCCTTCAGTGTACTCTCAAGCTTATGTTTCTTGTCTGGGTTCAGTGATGCACTTCCAAGTGCTATTCCTCCACTTTCATTTAATCGTTTCAGTATTCCCTTGTGGGGCGGCAGCTCTTCAACTCTTAACTGGAACAGACAAGAACAGCAGTTAAGATGAACTGTGGTAGAATTTTCAGTTCTCTTATCTTCACTTATCGATTTGTATATCCACTGAAGGAATAAACTCAATTCAAGACAAAATAACTGTTGCTTTCTGAATGTGGAAGGCAAAAAAAACAACCCCAAAATAGACTGTATTAGTGAATCCAGCCCAAAGGGAGCCCGAAATGCCAACGTACAGGGGTCTAGAATGTTCTGTTCAGCACTTGCTGAATTTGTTCAGCTTGGATTGCATAAAGAACAACTATCTTCAAGAGGGAACAGAAAACCTTTAGGCATACATTCTATAAGTAATATGCATTTTCCAACTACAGTTTAGTTTATTATTGTGCAAGTTATTAATCATTCTACTGAACCCATTTCAACAAACTGAACAGAGCAACTTCCACTATTTATTAGCAATATCAAAGTGCTATCGTATTCCTGAAACTTTTCCAGCCTTTAAAAACAAATATTTAATATTCTGCTAGGGATCCTTTTACAGCATTTTTAAAAGAAAGTCACCTAGATGTTTAATCTAGCAAATGTTGCAGTGATACTTTAATGAGCTGACACATATAATTATGCATGCAATTCTGGATCCTCCTGTGAAATACTGAACACCATTTCATAAGTGAGAAGTTATAAAATTTTAACCAGACACCTATAGAGAAATGCTGTACAGATAAAACAGTCGAGTTCTGAATTAAGAAATGAGGATGAAAAGATAATGATTAAATGCCTACTGACAGAGTATCTTCTTTTCAGTATATTTTCCATTACTTTATCTGATCAGTATATATTTGTCCCTGGGTTTTGAAATTCCACTGCTTTGATTTATCTAAAGAAGTTAAATGAATGCTGTGTTTGATGGCAGAAACCTCTTCTGAAAATAGCTTTTAATGCTCTTCAATGTAGAATTGATAAAGTAAGCAAACATTAGGAACAAAGCTCACAATACCTTCACTTTGCTCAGGCAATCTCTCAACTGGTCTTCATTCCCTGGTTCAAGGGGAATACCAATAGTATGGTCTGTTTCCTCTAACCATAAAACCAACTTGTTCAAGTCCTCTTGAAATTCTGATACAATATTCTTTTCTTCCTCTAGCCTGTAATAAAAATGTGAAATTAATGTTTCTATAAATTTATTTTTATATTGAAGTACTTATCCATACTAAATAAAAGACTGGGGATAACCAATTCTTATCATTTTTATTAATGATTTTTATAGGCCTACCATACATTTTTTCATATCAAAATTATCAGACCAACACCCTTTTAAGAGGGCAATTAAATGCATTTTAAAAGAAAAGCTCAAGGCACAATTTGCAACACCACTAAATTCATCTTCTGGATTACACATGGAAGGTAGCAAACAACCACACCAGTATTAATTACTCAGACCAGAATTTTGTGTGAACTAACAGCAGAGAAGTCCAGTGCCAGCAACTAAGAATCCTAGCATCAAGTTTTACCAAACTGAAGCTGTATAAGTATGTTAAAAACGTAGCATGGTAGTGGAGAATCAAGTTCAGCATTATCAATATATTATTTCTGGATGCAAAAATATATTAAAGCAGAATGAAAATTAAATTAACTTTCTCTGGTCTCCCATATGTGTCATGATGATCAAAGCCCACAGACACACTGAGAAGTTAAATGGAACAACCTCTATTTTGAGCTACTCTCACATTTATTTGGTTTTGGGGTTTTTTTGTGTGTGGTTTTTTGTTTTACTTTATATTTTTAGGGAACTGTGTTTTGTGATGTCTGACTTAAGCAAAGAAGTCTCTTTAGAAAAGCTGCATGAATAAGCTTCAGGCAAAAATGAATCAATAAAAAGTGTCAGCTACACATCATTTAACAAAAAAGTGGTAGGAACAGTTGTTGCTTGACACACTTGCCTGCACACATGAATGTTCACACACAATCTCAAATCTTGCTCACTTCCCCCTCTCCTGTTTCTAGCTCTCCTATCTCCCCCTTATGTGACCAATAATAAAATATCACTCACTGACAGTATTTGACCTCGTTCATGTCTTAATCCACACTGGGAGAATCGATCGAACCCTCCTGTGTCTTACTGGACTGAGAAATTTAACAGGCAATGATGAAACCAAACATTTCTTAAGGGTCCCATACACACCATGACCCACATAATAGAACATGCATTCCTTAGCCTGACCAGGTTCCCCAGAACCTAAACTTCAGCAACATCTTAATTTTTTTGGTTTCCTCTCACTTCTACTCATCTGTGAAGTGCATAGCTCAGTCGACACATTATGTGATGGTACCCTAAGGATAAACCTGAGAACGATACAAGTTTGAACACATTAATTCTGGCACAGAAAAGGCAAAGCATTCAACTCAATACACCCGAGAGCAAAATTATTGAGCTGGATAGTATTTTGAATGAGAAATCAAAAAGATTTTTTGTCTCCTAGAAGAGATAGCAATTGGCAAGATTCCTTTTTATCTTAAGTACACTGTCAGTTTTAGCACCCTCATGAATTCAGCTGCAATTCTTAAAACATTTAAACTTTTTCTAGCTATGAAGGAAATACTTTTTACTTTGATGACTAATTTAAATGTTGATCAGTAAGATAGGGATGTTTTTAACCTAAGACTCTCCAGGAATTATTTTAGAGATGTGTTACACATACATATACACATAGACACATGCACATATAAAATATACATACATATATATATATATATATGCACTGAAGGGTTACAGAGTTAAAAAAAAAGTATTCCATAAAGATCTACTTCTTTATTCTAGACAGGAACAGTATGTAGCATAGCAATTAAAAGGCCCATTGCAATTAATGGAAAGTGAAGGTGCACTTTCTAATTTACTTTACAATTTGGTCTTGGCCAGCTAGAACATTACTTCTATTATAAATAACATCCTGCATGACAAGTGTCACATTATGCAGGATACTAAAACAAAACACTCTGTGTTAGCTGAACCAGTTAATCAAATTAAAAGTTTTAACTCAATGACTGATTACACCTCTTGAACAAACTGTTTTCTATCACCATAATTACATTTGGAACAACAGACATATTTCTAGGTGTTTAAATTCATGGTGGCAATGAGAAATTAACAGTTAATTGTTATTAAAGGAGCATGGGCTTCCAAATCCAACCTAAACAAACTGGAGTAAGGAACATGAGCCACAAGCTGAATGGGATGTGGAGAGAACAGTTATTGAGAAAGCAAGTGGGAGTATGTGTCACTGGATAAGCAAGTGAGTGAGGAGTAAGCCATCATTCCAGCAGCTGGGCCCATGGAATGCAGCAGATCCAGCCCCAGCACAGCTCTGCATGCTCTTACATCTGCTGCCTGATCCTTATAAACCAGCCTAGATTCCCAAAGAGCTTTTAAACTGCTTCTCTGCAGTGAAGGCATCTACATCCTGGGCTTCTGTTTTCAAAACTTCTACAAGAAATTTTTAACAAAGGTGAAAAATAAAAAGGCCAGTGAACACTACTGTTACAAGTCTGTTGACAACTTCATTTATGAGCCTTCCTCTTATCAAGCTCCTATGTGAGATGCTGCTTCTCCTCCTGATGGACAGTCCCATGCAGCAGGAGTGCAGCACCAAGCTGTGCCACAGCCCTGGGGCTTGCTGCCACAGCCCTGGGCCTTGCTGCCACACAGGAGTTCAAGGGTGTCTTGATGGCAAACCACCACATCCTGCAGTCATCCAAAACTCACCCGTGCCAGTGGGGTGTCTCAGCACAGACATGCACACCATGACACGACCTGATGCGTCTCCGGGGACAAAAAGGCAGAGAGAACTTCTGGTGATGCAGTTTAGAAGTTTTTGTATTTGAAATGATTGCTGGCATATGAAGAGTTAAAACCAGATTATTTTTCCCTGTCTTTTGTCTGAGGTTAGTAGCATCTAAATAAAGGCCACTGTGACTTTGCCTGGTCTCTAAAGCCTCTGTTTCAGTCTGAGTAACACTGTTAGAGTACAAACTCAAACTTCCCCAAAACATGCCAACTTGCAGCAAAATGTTAACAAAAACTCAGTAAAATCCCCAATTTGCTAACTATCAGAGTATCAGACTTTCAATCAAGTTCCACTTTATTCAACTGCCAGGTCTATTTCAAAGTTTTCAGGAAGATAAAATGACAAGATGTGCAAAAATTACATTATCACCTAATTCTTAGCTGGATGGCTTAGACTGCAAGATACAGAAACTTTAAACACTGAATTCAAACTTCTACAGCTTTGAAACTCTTAGATAAAGGCAAGTGAAAGATAACCTACACAAACATAACTCAAGTACAACCTCTTGATCTTCAGTACCAAAGAAAGGAGATTCAAAGTCAATTTTAAGTCTGTGCTTTGCCAGGGATCAGCATTTGACCTTTTAAAACTTAAAACCAGCTTCTTTTTCCTGAAGAGCAGTACAGGTTCCTCAAATTGTTCTGAGATTTAGTTTGTTTGCTTGTCTGTTTTTAATTAAGTTGACCTTTTGTGGTCCAAACAATTTTCATATATTAAATCTGCCTGTATATCACTGAGATTATTATTAGTGTCTAGTGACCCTATCATCAGTTTCAGTTATTTATAGAATATTATGGTTTTGATCTGGTTTACAGTTCTTATTATGCAGGTAGTTTCATATTTTTCCCACATTATTTATGAAAACTGGATTAACATGTTGAAACTCTTGGAATGATATCCCATATCAACCTTCCCTTTTCAAGTCAACCAACCACGAGGTTCATGGTTCCTACAGGAAATATTTTGAATTTACTTAGTTTTTTAGCAATGCAGTGATGGTATTATGTTCTCACATAGAACACATAGTAGACCATTTAACAGTGCTACCTCAGAAAGGTGACAAAGTAATTTTATAGAATTTCTGCCCCTGTCCCCAAAATATAATCAGCGCAATAGAAGACGAAGAAGGCCTGAGCGTGCCAGGAAAGCTAACACGAGAGAGTGCCACCAACACTGCCAACGGAGATGGGAACTGAGGGAACACAGAACACTGGTTCCTTTCTTCACTCCATTCACCTCATACTCCCCCAGGTTCCACTGTCATCAGATTAAGATTCTATAGTGCTGAGCCATAAATTTTTTTTCCCCCACAACGTTCTGTGGCCAGAAACCTCAGATATTCAGAAACCATAATGTAAACTTTAAATCCATTTTACTATCTCAAACTTTCAACAAAAAACATTGTCAGTGATAAGACCAGGATCACTTTGCAAGAAGCTCCGTATCATCTAAGCATGGCAGAGTCTGTTTATCTGAAATATTCATTGCCTCACATTTGTCTCTGATGACGATCATCTGCCACTTGCTGCCCATCTGCTCAGTTCTGGAGTTCCCACCATCAACTCAGCATTTGACTACCTGAAACTTAATGTCATTGGCATCCATGGAAATGTCACCATACACCTTCTGTCTTCAACTAAATTCTCACATTCAAGCACCTTACAAAAATATCTGTGTTGCTTTCTGTTACTTCTGCAGTCTCCCCCCACAACTGATGGTCAAATTCAGCATGAGAAATAAGTCAAAAGTGGATTGTCCATGCCCCACTTATAAACAGTGCAAGATTATCAGAATCGATTTCTTCCATCTCGGTAAGCAATAGCAAAACCAGACTTCACAGTATATTAAACTTCCTTGTCATTTAAATAATGCTTAGCAACATTAGACTTGAATCCAAAATCACTGTCACATTTCATTTCTGGAATACATTCAGTCGCTAATTTCTTCCCACTTTCTTTATCTGGAGATCTGCTGAGCCAAAAGATTTAATAGAAAAGAAAATTTCAATTGATCACTAGTCCTCTGACCTACTGAAAATCAGCTTTCAAGGAGGAGAACAATGTATTGACTACAAAAAAAACCCCATTAAAAACTATTAAGAATTTTAGAGTTCATTTTCTTTCCTGATTTGAAGAAGGTTCTAAATGTTAATTTATTTCTTTTTCAGTTTTATATGAAAATGCATTATACACAGTCTGCTCTCCCTTCAGCATCAACTTCTTCCATTACGGTTTCAAAACATGGTTAAATTTTCTAACTCTCAAAATTCACTTAAAAATAAAACCAAGAATCCCCTTCATAATAACAAAATTCTTTTAAGCATAAACATTTTAATTTTTAGGAAAGATGGACAAATATTAAAGGACTATTAAAACT
This sequence comes from Acanthisitta chloris, assembly GCF_000695815.1. NCBI lineage: Eukaryota > Metazoa > Chordata > Aves > Passeriformes > Acanthisittidae > Acanthisitta > Acanthisitta chloris. The sequence continues at coordinate 231,546 of NW_008662053.1, read as the reverse complement.
TATGTGATCAGGAATACAAGCATTCTGACAGCAGGTGTGGGTTTTTTTCTTAAATACTCTACTAAAGTTAATCTGGAAAAAAGGAGTCAAAATACATTAATTCACCAATATTAATTGTAATTCATATCCTACTGAGATGCGTAAATAAATTTGACATAATACAGTGACATGTAATGGGCAATGCCTTCATCTGGGGAACATAACTGTCCTATTCCCACTTAACAGACCCTTGGCTTCCTTAAAATATAGACTATGTCAAGAAATTCCAGGCAATACAGCTAATGCTGCCTTGAGCTAAAATGGCATTCAGAGAGACATTTCTACAGGTAAATGAAAGAATGTGCAATCCCAGTCTTTACCAGAACTGGAATATATTTCATATTCTCAGACAAAGCTCAACCATGGATCTTCTTCTGTGTTGCTGAAGCAGCTGAAAGGGTTATTAAAATGATGTGTTATTGTTTTGTGTTGGCACTTACATAACAAGTTAATGCTTGGAAACACAGATGGGTTTCCAATGTACAAAAGAACAGCTTAAATGTGACAAATAAGGGCCAAGGACTCCCTTGTGTAACAAGCACCAGTACCATCAGTACCTGGAAACTCAGCAGAAAGAACTACTGACACATCTGTGAAGCTTCTGACAGCTGCAGATTACTTGTTGCACCTCCTTTTGACACAGAATCATTTAGGTTGGCAAAGACCTTTAGATCACTGAGCCCAAGCATTAACCCAGCACTGCCAAAGCCCACCACTAAACCTGCCCTAAGTGCCACAGCTCCACATCTTTTAAACCGTCCAGGGAGACCTTAGAGCACTTTCCAGTACCTACAGGAGGATTACAAGAGAGCTGGACTTTTCACAAGGGCATACAGAAATGGGAAAAGAGGGAATTGGCTTAAGCTGAAGGAGAAAATGTTTAGATTAGATATTAGGAGGAAATTATTTACATTGGAGTGGTAAGGCACTGCAACAGGTTAACCAACGAGGCTGTGCACTGCTCATCCCTCAAAGTGTTCACAGACACACTGGATGGGGCTCTGAGCAGCTGGGCCCAGTGCAAGGTTCCCTGTCCACAACAGGAGTGTGGAGCTAGATCATCTTTAAGGTCCCTTCCAAACTTAACCACTCCAAGTGATCCAAGCACTTCCCTGGGCAGCCTGTTCCAACGCTTGACATCTGTTCCAACGTGTCCCAAGGGAAACCTTAATCATGACTCAACTTGGTAATAACCTTCCAGGACACTCCCAACTCCAGTAAATAGCTTAACAGCTTTGCCCCCTCATGCCTCCAAACAGACAAGTGGTATATGACACATCAGAAGTAACAAAACTTATTGCACAGTCCCAGTTCTTCTAGTACATCTCTGTCACTAATTATATAGAATATAAAGAATATTCTGGGTTTTAAAAAAAAGTGCATGAGGAAAGCTCTCCCAGTATTTTCTGCTGTATTTTAAAGAGGATGGCATATCCAGTTATGCCCAGCCTCTAGGGTAAGAATACATGCTTCTAGAAAACCTAGTATAAACAGGAAAAATTTTTAAAAAAATTGGAAATCTCTTTTTAAAGGTGTAAACCCATTTTTATATTATCTATAGCTCAGACTATGTAGCTTTCTGTAACTGCATGAGAAAAACAAATTGATCCAACAGTGGTTATAAATAACATCAAATTGATCTATCCACTCTTTTTATCCATCTTATGAAATGTAGATTTTATTGGCATTAATGATGATAAGTGAATTAGATTAGGATTAACTGTACCAATTAGCTAAGATATTAGTACTACAGAGATACATTTTAATGACATACAATCAAATAGAAAGATTATATATCAACTGTAAATTCTACAAATGAAGCTCCAATCTGTTCTACTTTTAATTGAGCAATAATGTATGTTTGGTTGGTTCTTTTTAAACATTAAGAGTGAAATCATAGAAATGTGAAGTATGGAAGAGAGTGGTGGTCACTGACAGGAGTAGGTAGAAAAGAAGAATTGCACAAATTATATTGGATGTGAAATTTAATTACTCATAATTACTTATATACAGGAGAAGTCTAGAAGTTGAGAGCACTTTTGAAAGTTTGAGCAGAATCAAATCAAAAGTAACTACAAAGAAATTCACAATATTTTTCCTCCCATTTAACCTACCTCTTTTTTTTCTCCACCAGCTGTCTGCAGATCTCCTGCCACCGGCTATTCAAACTTCCCAGTTGTTCCTTCAGCACCTTAGCATCTGCTGTTGATGACTGCTCAATGATCTCCTCCCCAGTTCCATTCAGTGTTTGGACAAAAGTCTGCTGTCGCCCAATGCCATCCTGAAGCTCCTGCAAAATACCCAACACACACAGCATTCAGAAAAATCTCAAGATTGACAAAAAATGCTTCAGCACATACTGGCCAGATGGAAAGAGGCAAGGAGCACAAAGGGAAATTCAACTCCTGGAGCTCTAAAGGTTTTGGAAGTCAAATTTGTAGAAATTAGTGGTTATCTCTGCAGCAGCTTTTCTAAATGACAGAAATAATGACAAGTCAACATACTATTACCAAGTGAACTGTTAATTAAAAGGCCATTTAAATACTCTAACTGAGCTTTTTTCCTGTGTTCACAAAACCTTAAAGTAGTTTTTATCCCTCCCCAAACATACACACACAAAAAAGCTACCAGTACATGATTTCTGCACTTATTTCAATTGACACCAAATTAGCCAGGGGAATTCTCTCACTTATCTCATGACATATTATGTAATGCCCTTACTTACAAAGTGAAAGAGAAAATAACCAGCTCAGTGGCAGAGAAGTGGGAACCTTGCACAGGATGTGTAGGAAGGAGAAGTGTGAACTTCCACTAGAACATGAGAGAAGGCTTCTGGCCATCTGCATTTCAGATCACCATAAAGAACCAAATTTGAGATTATTTTTTTCCAGGTACTATATACATTTGACACATTTCACATGATAAACAGAAATACACATGCTGATAAAGTTTGTCTAGATTCCATGGCCACGAGAAGGATTCTTGCTGATAATGCTTACTGCACAAAGCAGAGCTTCCCATGAAAACATTTACGTATTTTGAAAGTATTTTTGTACAAAGTGAAGAAAAGGGTTTTTTAACTGTTTTGCTCAAAGTCACACACTCACCCCAGAGTTATGAACTGCAAAGATGCTTTTGACAACTTCACACTGAGTATCTAAAATCTGTTAGCAGGTCTAGTTTCCTATCAATTTCCTCCCTATCCCTGTCCCATGCCCACAGGAGGGCAAGATGCTGGGAGCCTGCAGGACCTTGGCTCCCATGGCCTTACGGTCTATGGCTCTACAGAAGGAATATTGGCATTGAATGTTTCTTGTAGTTTCACCTGACATTTTAGCCCTTCAGAGAGAAATGGCAAAGCAAAAGGGCACATTGCCCTTTGGATTCCCAGCTTACTCAGAAAGCCTTCGGATATACCTATACTGGAAGTTACAGTTTCTAATCACTTCATGAACAGAGTGAGCAAGCAAATTTAATGTTTTAATTTTTTAATGTTTATATAATATTAAAAATAAGACAACTCAGCAAAGGCCTCCACCATAGCAATACAAGGAGGAATTTTTTCACACTGAGGGCAGTGAAATACTGAAACGGTGTCCAGAGAGGAGGTAAATGCTCCATCCCATCCCACCCCTGGAAACATTCAAGGTCAGGCTAGACAGGGCTCTGGGTGAGCCAATCTAGCTGGAGATGCCCCTGCACATTGCAGGGGAGTTGGACTGGATGACCTTTAAAGGTTCCTTCCAACCAAAACCATTCTACACTTCTATACTCATACACACAGAGCTAATGACAATTGAGTGAAGATCCTTTTATGTACTTTTTGTTTTAAACTTGTTGCATATTTAGCTACTAAGAAAAGCAGAAGTTATTATAAATACCCATCACTTTAATTTTCCTTTCTTAGGATTCCCAAGCATAAGCAGGGAATGACCAACCATTAAAATAAGGACAGTGGATAAAAAGGAAAAAGAGGAAAGATAAATTCTCAAAGGAGTTTCTTACTGTGAACAATTTCAACACTAGTTCTGACCTTCCCGAGTTTATGTAGAACACTATTTCATTGTACCTCCAAACATTCACTGGTGTCTTCATCACTATCAACAGATCTGTGACTTGTAACACTGTTCTTAAGATATTTATAGAGATAAGATAGTTACAGAGAATATGAACAAACAAATCACAACTGCTTGTGGCAAAGTTGACAAAGTTGTTAGGAACACCATTATCCTTTAGAAAATACTTTCCAACTATATAATATGTTGCTTTCCCAAGAAAATTAAAGGTCTGAGAGACCCTAAATCTACAAGCAATCCTAGTATCACCTTGGCAGAGGTTTTCAGTTTATACCCTAAATATGAGGTAGGAATTCCCCAAAAGGGAGAGAAAACAAGAATATCACACGATCCCCACATGGTTTGGGGGCTGGAAGTGACCTTAAAGATCATCTAATTCTAACCCCCCCCATGGGCAGGGACACCTTTCACTGGACCAGGTTGCTCAAATCTCCATCTAACCTGGCCCTGAACACTTCCAGGGAGGGAGCATCCACAGCTCCTCTAGGCAACCTGCTTCAGTGCCTCAGCACCTTCAAAGTAAGCAATTTCTTCCTAATATCCAATCTCAACCTGCTTTCTTTCAGTTTGAAGCCATTCCCTCTTGTCCTGTCACTACAAGCCATTGTAAAAAGTCCCTCTTCATCTCTCTTGTAAGTTGTCTTTGGGTACTGAAAGGCCACAATAAGGTCATCCTGGAGCTTTCTCTTCTCCAGGCTGAACAATCCCAATTCCCTCACCCTTTCTGAGAGTATATTTAACAGAAAAATACATTTGTCTTCCCTCTCATCTTTTTTTAATTTCCTTCCCATGCTGCTTTTCCTTTTACTATTTTCATTTGAATTTTTTCAGAGATTCTACTATGTGCTGCCATTTTACTTCTCGCTCTAATTTTTCCTTTTTTTACCCTCTTCCAATCAGTCCTGTGGCTTGCTTTCCCCTAACTACACCCAAAGATCAATTACAAAATGCAATATGGGAGAATCTTAGCTTGAGCCTTACTCACAAGCTTGAGAGAAGTATTTTGTGTTTTGGCAGTTGCCATTATTGAGGTAACAGCTTATGAAGTTTGCTTTCACTGTTATGCCACTCCTTTTCATCTCTTGCTGCAATACACTTATTTTTATGAACCTGCATCCTTCAAGGAGCCAAAGCAGCTTTCCCCTGAATTTGGATGATCAGTGTATGCCGTGAAGTTGGGTTGTTACCAGGGCACACCATGATGCTCAGACTAATGACATCTAAGAGTTACACTGCACAAATTTCTACACAACTGTGCACATGGACTTCAGAGCCACTTTTCTGTATCCAAGTCCAACAGATAACAGCTTTGGACACCTAAAGATGTCTGTACCTTGGTGTGGGGCAGTCTCTGGGAATCCCCTTGGAACACAAGCATTTGAAAAGCAGCAATGTATTCCTGTTGACTCCATCAGAGGATTTTACCTAATAAAATGAATGTGAACCATATGCTCACCAAAAAGGTTTCTCACTGACATTTGATTCTCTTTTTAAAGCCCTGACTATGCCTTCCTTTTGGCTTAGACAGCTGCCAGTAACGTTATCTTGCCAAGAACAAATAAAACTGACAAAACACTCCTATTTTGTGAAATCCAATCCTATAGCAAACACTTTTACCTACTGCATAAACAATATGCAATTATAAAGAGTTATGGAGTCACAGTTTTATGTAATTTTTTAAACTGAAACATCAGTAGTTTTTTTTGGTCACTTTAAGGGATGCTTACTAACTGTTCAACCTATGTTGTGATACTAATACCACATATTTGCTTAATCTACCATCATCAATATAATGAAGAGTCAGTTATACTTTATGCTAATTTTTCCCCCTCAAGAAACAATTATTAAACTTTTTGCACACAAACAGAAATAACTTATCTAATTGACTAAAGATTTCACCAAGCAATTGTAAATACATTACAGCATCACATTCCTAATTGCCACCTTCTCCCCTGATGCCTGTCACACTGCTCATGACAACTGACCAGGCAATATGAAAAAAAGAGAAATTTTTTTTCCCCAATAGATTCCTAATATAAATTAAAACAAGCAAGGAAAAAAAAAAAAGAGTTGAGTGGATAAGTAAAGAGTTTGATTGCTTTTCCCATATTATGTAAATTAAACATTGACCAGAGCCTTACCCACTTACCTAAGAGGGCACCAGAATGGCATCATTTTGCTTTGTGTGATGTTTCTTAGTTAATTTGACCATGTGTCATTTAACTCTGTCTGCAATCTGATTTCCTTTTGTCATTGATGGAAACAGCATTTTAGAGTGAAACTTAATCAGAAACTCTTCTATGGGCAATGTTAGGAACACACTCATTGTGGCAGACAAACATGCTTAACAATAATTTATTGCTATGGAAAAGCCCTGTAGCAACATGAAGAAATACCACAAACAAGCTAATTTCTGTCAGAGAAAGTAATGGTCACAAAATGTTTTAAGAGAAAAATATTGTATTGCCTTTCCATCATTTAGGGTAAGGTACAGATTCAAAAAGCAAGTCAGGGTACTAGGCATCACTTTCTGGAACCTCTAGTCTTAAATTTAACATTAATGTGCTATTCTTAAGTAATTTACATAAATTTCTCTTTGCTTTAAATTGTATAAAACAATAAGGTTGACATAAGTGTGTCTACCCAGATGCAATAATATAAATCATAGAACTGTGAAAACATTTAGTGGCAAGCTATCCCCCAAACAATTTGCTAGCATTTGGTTACCAGAATGAATTTACCCATTAAGAGTATGTACCTCTGCTCAAGATTCTATTAGAAATAAGGAAGAAATTAATTTTCTAGGCAGTTAAATCCCACTGATTTAATCTGGAGACACATTACTGTCACTTTGTTAGGATTAAAACAATCAACCAAGGGTACATGTTTTTTCCTAGCTGCTGTGTGACAAACAGCTATGCAATCCTTGCTGCCTTGTGTGCATTGTGTTACTATTCTGAGTTATGGGAACTCAGGACAGCTGACGGAGACGGAAGACGTGAAAAAATCAGTAAAAAATGGAAGATAATGTTTGCTAAGGAGGTGACAATATTTGAAAGCAAAGTGCTCCCTTCTTAGCACAGATTATAGGAATTATTATGGTAGAAATATTTCTACCCACTCTGTACAAGAGAAGCATTTGGAAACGCTGGGTCTCAGAAGCATTGTAAAAAAGATATGCAATGGGTTCAGATGGGAGTGGACCTTGGCAATTTAGTCATCTTAGAAACTATTTAGATAAACAGTATTGTCTTCAAATGCTGACACTTTGCAATCAAACCAACTCCTTGTGGTTTCATAACGATTTTCACCAAGAGATTAATAATAACCATAAAAAAGAAGATCACTTTCCTATTATGTCCAGTGAGATGTAATTGTTAAAATGGGCCATATTCCTTTAAATTCACAGTCCATGTCCCTTCCTAATGTGACACAAAATTGTGCTGAAAGTCATCTCAGTATTAAACTGCAAAGTGCATGACCAGAGGTCTATTTTGTGTTTCTAACCCAAATTACACAGTTGCTTCTTATTAGTATATTAATTCAATTTAATTTTAGAACTGATTCAGAAATACTGCAGGGAGAAAGAAGAGCCTTTTTTTTTCCTGCAAAAACCCACTGCTACTGCATACTAACTATAATGCTGCAGGTCAAACACATAAAATTGAACTGTGAGTCCAAAAACCTACATGCAGATTTTGCTGCACACGTGTATTCCAATGCAATATATTAAATTCCATATTGATGTAGCATCAAAATGTAAAAACAAGCCTCTCCAAAAACTTTTCCATTTACCTCTACATATAACAGTACTAAGTTTTGACTATGGCCGGATTCGATACCACATTTATTTGCAAATTCTGCTACTCGCAACATTTTGCTATTTTACCTGCTCTGCAAAGCTCTAACTGAGCAAACAATGTCAACGATAAGAAAAATTGCATCCTCCATCTTCAATCTGCTTCCACCTATCACAAATCAAACTACTCACATAATAGGTCTCAGTATAATAAAAATAACAACATGGCCTAGTTTCTTCAAACATAGCTTATGCTGAAGTTTTCAAGGACATCAGTAATACTGATAGATTTACCTTAATATTACAGCAACGTTTTAGCTAAATAAGTGATTTTATTCCAACTCAATCTGAACGCAGTTCTCAATTTTTTTCTGCCATATTTAAATCAATTTTTTTTCAGTTAAAAGGAGTTTCTACACTTTTGTGATTTTGCAGCTTTTCCTGATTCATACAGAACTATCTATACCATTGCTTGAGCCAAGTCATTTCCTATTTACCTCTGTGCATCCAGAACTAGAAAACTTCAATTGGCTTTCCTATGGGATCTATAGCTGGAAAGTATCAGCCCTAGTCAATAACTGAGCAGCACTGGAATAAATACTTGTGCCTCAGCTTCCTGTTTTCTTTTCAAACAAGATATTTAAGCTGTGTATTTTACCTCTTTCTTTTGAAATTGCTAGATTGTTATTTGTCAGTGCTTCTGGACACAGAAAAACCCCAACCCACTACATAGAAGTAGCAGACTGGAAATACTGAGCAGCTACATGTGTTTACTCTCTAGTGCAGGTCATTTATAGCCTCCTCTAAGATAAGCTATGGCAGGTATCTCTCCTGTCAAGCATCGGAAAGACTATTTATATAACCCTCTGAATTTTCATCCAAATGTTTTACACTCCATTTCAAAGTATGTTAAAATAGTACATACGTTTTTTCAATCAGAAAATCCTTGTGTGTTTGTTCTACATCACTAATATTATAAACATTATTTCAGTCAGTACAAGATATGTTTCTGGATACTTTTTATTCTGTGGAAACTACAAAATCAGTCTCATATGAGACAAAATAAAAACCTACCACTAATCACATTGTGCCTGCTGGTAAGAAAAAAAGCTTTGGACGAGTGGTCAGTACACACTGACTTGACTGCAATTGTCATACAGGAATAAATGTATCCTGAGCAATAAAAAAAATTGTGGAAAATTACTGTGGTAGGAGAGAGGATGAATCGGTTTAAGCTTGCAACTGTTTGCATACAAACAGCTTCAAGTGCAAAGCAAGTAAAATCATATTAGGCACCATGTGCAGCTTTGCTTAATGATTTACCTGTTTTACATCATTGCATTATGGCCTTGATTACAGCAACAGGAGCAAACCACAGGTATTGGTTCAATGAGATTGAGCAGACAAAATTAAAATATTGCCTGAAAATTCAGTTATGTTAAAACCAGAACAAAACAAACCAAGCCAGTGGAAATACTCAGTTTTCAAGAAGAGAAAGAAGAATGATTAGAGCAACAAAGTTGTTTCCCTGCCTTGTGTAGGAAGTATAATACAGCACAAGGTCAACTGTCTTAAGACAGACACAAAAATTCCTAGCAGATCATTTACCATGATTTTGACAGCCAGAATTAATTGTCCACCTTCTGCTTCTCCTCCTCCTGCCTCCACTACAGCAGCATTTGCCTCAAGTCTCTGAGTAAGGTTAACCAGTGGGAGCCACTGGCAAGGGACAGGTTTGTCAGCAGCTACAATATCCTCTTTATTCTTCCTCTGTTTAGATCTTGCTGGTCCTTCCTTTACCTCATACATCCACCAACTCAGGATTCCTCAGAGCTGTTGCTTTAGCTCTGTTGGTGCTGAGGAGAGAGTTTCTGTCCCAGTGGAGTCACACTAATTTCAGTGGACTGGTTTGACTCCCCACAACCACCACTGGGATGTTTCTCAACCCCTGCCACACATCATTTTCCTCAGTATTGGATAGACTTTAGCTTGTGTATCCAACTTGTTCCTTCTTCAGAGTGTAATTATAGCGTTGGGGTCTGATCTTTTATTAATTCAAATGCTTTCCTAAGCATGCCAGTGTTGCTACTCAAGGGATACCTCATTTACATATTCCCATAATTTCATTTCTGATTACTAAATTCATCAGCTTGCTTCAAAGTAGCTCATATTATAAACATAGTAAGACTTTCAGGAACTGATGTTCAGTGCATATTTAATATTAACATTTTTCTCAGAACAGCACCACATTTTCAAAATACAAATCAATGTGTTTAGTAGAAAGTTTACTTTCAGCAAAAAACAAGCATCTCTACATCCTGATCTTTTAGGGGAAGAGAAACAGGCTGGTTTAAAACACCAATGCTTAGAAGCAAAAAACCAGTAATTCAGGAAATGTTACTTCTCTTTCTGAAGATGTGTCACTATTTCATAGACTTGTTACAAACAGAAACAAAAATAACCCAACAGACATTGTTCACATTTTTTCCATTACTGAAATATTTAGTAAGGGCTATGGGTGGTTTCCTAGACATCTGACCCATATACATTCCTGAAGCAGAAGCATGAAGTTGTAAGCTTTTTATCATGCTCAGCTTCCCTGACTGATGGATGCTGAGGGGACTTGGTACTGCTCTGAACCAGATTGAGCAAAGTGGCATTGAGGAAAAAAATACAACCCTGTACTTCTGTCAAGTAACACTGCACAGGGAAGAGGCATACTTAAGTAAAAATTGGACTCTTCTCTGCTTTCTATGGATATTGCATAATGTCTGCTAACTTCCAAGATTCAAGAAGTGCAGTGGTGATTGCCCTGTTCCTCCCTGTGCTGGTACAGCCTCCAGCACTGTGTGCAGTTTGGGAGCCACAAGGTACAGAAGACATGAAGCTCTTGGGGAGCACCCAGAGGAAGACCATGAAGATGGTGAAGGGCCTAGAGAAGAAGCCATACAGAAGCGGCTGAGTTCACCTGGCTTAGCCTGGAGAAGAGGAGGCTGAGGGAAACCTCACTGCAATCTCCAGTTTGCTCCCAAGGGAAGCAGAGGAGCAGGCACTGACCTCTTCTCACTGGTGACCAGTAGACAGGACCCAATAATGGCATGAGGCTGTGTCTGGAAGGAGGGTCAGTGTGGCTGTGAGGAGAAGGTTCTTCACCCCCAGGGTGGCTGTGCTCACAGCACTCAGCCTGCCAGAGCCCCAGAGCTATTGGCACAGTGCTCTCAGTAACTGGGTTGTGCTGCACAGGGCCAGGACTTGCACTCCAATGATCCCTGGGGGTCCTTCCAACCCAGGGTGTTTAATGATTCTAAAGCTTTAACATTTAAGCACAGACAGTATGTAACTAAGCACAGTTTTCCATACTTAGAGAATTCAAAAGAGAATTAACCACTGGAATTTACAGCTCTCTATTATGACATCCTATCACTATCCATGGCATCATCTCAGAAGGAAAACTCTATACCAATATTATATCAAGACTAGGTTATATTAATGGTAGATTATTTTCATGAAGTGTGAATATGGTTTGTAAAAGTGCTATAATAATAGAAAGATAATACTGATCACTGCAGTCTAATTTTATCTGCAGGGTTCTACACATAGGAAAGTCAATATTTTTCACAAAACCAATTTGTTTTATTTAGGGAATTTTGTGGAGTTCCCTTGTTTTTATTCGTAAATTTCTACAGTTAAATTTTACACTGAATTTCTATGCTGGAACATAGCTTCAATCAGCATATTAATTTTGCTTTAAATAAATCCTTCCTTTTCAAATAAAGACCATCATTTTGTTAATGATAATATGGTCCTAGGTGGCTTAAATTATTATGTTTTACAATAAGACAGCAAAAGAACAGTACATCCCATCAAATAACTTGGATAGGTAGAAACTTGCAATCCAAACCTTCAAGAAAATTCAAGTGAAAAATAAGTTTTGCTACAAAAAAAAGGAATCTGGTCTTTTAGTGCCTATCAGTGTCTCCCAAAATGAGTTTAAAAACAGGTCCACATATATCATTGTTTTTGTCTGCTTATTTATTATCTATACTAAAAATATTTCAGTAAGAATAAGCACAGCAAATAACACTAGAAATAATACCATACTAGAGATCTGCTCAATATTTAAACAGAACCAATTATTTTCTGTATTGCAGTACCTCTTACAGCAGGAGAAAATGGGTATTAACGGTAGAAAAATTTATTGTGGTTCAAAATTAATATAATGATTTCTAGCTGAAGGGCAAAAGATCTATAGAATTTTTCAGTCAATCAATATATCACTAACATCACATTTAAGAAGTTAGATAAAACTAGATATTGCTAATAATTTAATAAATCACTAGGAAACAGGAGAACCAACATCAATCAGTGTTCTTAGCAGCCTTCAAACTGATTTTGTCCCTTAAAAAACACTAGTAGTTCAAACTGTACTTGGCATATTTCACAAATGTGCCAGGTACAGTTTGGGCAGAACGAAGCATTTACAGTTTGCTCAAGAATTTGAACCAAGCTATTCCTCTAACTGCACATAATTATGTCTTGTGGTAGTTTTTAACAGTGAAAAAAAAATTTCCTTCAGTTCACTCTGATACTGCATACCTAATACACCTTACAAATTGTACAGCTTGTGCAGGAGTCTGGCCATGAAATTCTAACCTTAATATAAACGAGCAAACTATCTGTTTGGATATAAAATCCACTTCTCTATTTCTGTTTTTCAGAATCACTAGAGGCTACAAGATTGAGTATGCATGCCTTAGAGAATCCACCATGAGAAACAATTTTTCTGGGCATGAAGATGGAAATTCAATATGGGATTCATTTGATAGTTCTTAAAAGGAGTTCCCAGCAGTCTACCTGGCAATAATTCATCATATTTTCTTACATGAACCCCCAGTGTATGCATGCCAAGAGCCACACGTTTCTCCCTCAGTCCTATCTGAAACAGTGCTTTATTCTCATGCAAGATCTGAAGGGAAAGGAATAGATCTTATCACTACACCAAAACTGAGAACCACCCCTCAGCTCCTCAGAGGAGAAAAGTCCACCAGGACTTCCCAGGAACTGCCCTGCACTGCAAGTGTCTGCATGAGACACCTCACCTACACACTGCCCACTCATCCTGCAGCAAGGCAAGGAAAAAACCCAAACAATCCACAAAAAAATCTTTAAGAATAGGCCTCATGTTGTTTCTTGCTCTCTTTGTCCTCTACATCTCCCATCACCCCACAGCAGCAGTTCAGTGCCTGCACGTCCCTGCCCAGGCAGAGCTCGTTGGTGCCAGTCCTGGAGCAAGATTCACTCACTGGTTAGCTCATGGGCTGCTGCTCAAGGGAACATTGAACTTTTGGCCTCTGCTCCTCTCAGTGCCAGCACAGAGTCACATGCTACCCAGCTACTGATGCTCTGAGGCTTGTAGGAACTTAATTATTTGGGAATCTCTACCTCTGCTTCTCATTTGATAAACAGAGAATTCAAAACTCATTGCAGATCATACTATGAATCATAGACTGAAGATGGACAATGAAATCTCCTAAGCTCCATTTACACAGGAAAACAGGCTGAAAAGTCCCTCCAGGAACTCCCAGTGCAGCAGTGCCAAAAAAGAATAATAAAAGAGCCCCAAAAATCCCCCCCAAATCAAAAAGGGCCCTGAGCCCTTATCTGTGCTCAGGGAGGCTGGAGGCACTTCACACCTAAGGTTCACATGCCACCTCTTTGGGGCTTGTCGGCTCTCCAGTTTTCAGGAGAGGCAAGGAACATTTTTTTTTTTTTTACATAAATCATCTATTTTGAGTCTGCCAGGAGTTACAGCCTCAAAGTAAAACATTGTTATTAAGCTTCCATCTGAAAATGCTTAAAGCATCATTACTAAATCTGAGGTTCTCATATACATATCCTTGTGCAAAATTAAAGTGTTTTCTTTTAATTAATTGTTGTATCAGAATACAGCAAATAACATGAAAGAGATGTAAATAATAATTCTTTGCATAAAGACAGATAGGAAGCCAGGATAAATAACAGCCCATAAATATATGTCAGGAATTTATACAAATTAACATATCAACTAAAATGCATCATCCCAGACAGATGACCAGACCGAAAAGAAAACAAAGGGTATAATTAAAAGCTAAACTAAATCTGTTACAATTGCAAAAAACCTACACTGAGATTTTCTTTGTTGTTGTTTTACACAACATAACACTTGGGTATATCCTAAGCACACACTTGTTTCTATGAGACTCAGTCCTGAAGCAGCTCAGGTGTTTCACTTGGCATGGTAGATACACTCTAAATCTTGATTACTTCCCAATTAAGGACACTCTGATTGTCAAACTCCACTCTCCTCATATACTTCCTATTAACAAAACATCAACCATCAGATAAGAAGCAAACTGCAATGAGTTCTGGTGAGAGCAGGAACAGCTCCCTGCCAACGGAGTGAGAGGAGCCTGAACTCACTCAGGTCCTGCACAGGTTCTTTTATGTGAAAACAAACATCCACAAGACAAAACATAATTTAGTCACAGCTTTTAGATGAATGAGATCCACACTTTCCTTAATCTAGAATCAATGTTTGCTGAAAGGTACAGAATTACAGAGGATCATATGAAGTAAAACAATGACAAAAAGCAAATTTTATGGTATACGTTTCTGGGTTTTGTTCTTTTTGTGGTGATTTTTTTGCTTACTTGAGTTTGTTTTTTTGTTTACAATTTCCTAGTTCCTGAAACTAGTCAAAAATAGTGTGTTAGTCCAAGGAAAATATGCAAAGACTGAAGTTACATAATTCCTTCTTCTAGTGGTGACTCTAGATCTGTGTTTGTCCGGGTAAATAACCACCCAGGAGTGATGGCAGGAGGACACTTCCCAGAAGGGCTGGCAGTGATAATGTGCAGAACACAATGAGATGTTAAATGAGAACACAGCTTTGTAAATAATGCACACTCCTCAGGACACTCTAGAGACACTAGACAGCACAATTCCTTCAGACAGAAATTGTGCTTAAAATAGTATTTTTCCTCAGTGTACATGATCTCCACTAGAAACTTAAGTCAGGCAAAAAGAGTTTCAAGTGAAGTGTTTTGAACCCTAAGAAGACAACGTGATAAGGAGCAGCTCTATAAATATAAATCAGAGTGCCCTTCTAGAACAAGAACAGTTTTATTGCCATTTTCATGTTTGAAATTGTTTATGATAAATCACTTGTACGTTTTTTAAGAGAAAAAGGAGACTTTTGCTCACAGAAATATGCATTCTGTTGTAATTCCTCCACTCAGAGGCCCCAGAAAGGGAGGGGGGAAAAAAATTCTGCTCAACATACTCCTTGAATCACTGTACATTAACTGCAATTCAGAGTTAGGTCTAACAAGGATGGATGAGGTGGTTTTCCTGTTTAAGGAAGTGC
Organism: Acanthisitta chloris; assembly: GCF_000695815.1. Classification (NCBI taxonomy): domain Eukaryota; kingdom Metazoa; phylum Chordata; class Aves; order Passeriformes; family Acanthisittidae; genus Acanthisitta; species Acanthisitta chloris. The sequence goes on along the minus strand of NW_008662053.1, from coordinate 216,227 downwards.
TGGGTTTTGAATCATTTTGAGTCTGTGAGACCCTACTTGGTCATAGAAGGAAAGTTACGTTTAGCTGCAAACACAAAACATACACTGAATTATGAAACTGTACCCCTGTCTCTTCTGTCTGTAAATACTAGCCTGTCTTTTGCACCTTGTGTCCATTGCTATACCTGTATTTTCCCTGGCAGGCAGTGCAGAAGGACCTTGCTATGGAAAACAACCACACAGACACATGAGCTCTCTGGTATGGTCATCCCCTTTGCACTTACAGTCTTGATCCTTATCCTTGCCAAGATTTGAGAGCTCTCTTTTTGCCAGGACTTAGCTAAGCTAAAGATAGCATGTAAATAAAACAGTCTTTGAAGACAAGCCGCTCTTTCCATTGATCTCAGAAAATTCTAGAAATAGCAAGGAACAAAAAATTGGGACACAGGCAAAAAGCAAATGTCTCTCACACTCATGACTCATAGTGCTAATGCACACACAGTCCTGTTTGCTTCCTGGGGAAAGACAGAGGAAGGATATTTCTGCTGCTTTCTCATTTGCATTACTCCTTCGTGCATCAAATAGTACAGAGCTCTAAAGTTTAAACTACATTTTACAGAAATTTAGCACTGATAATTTATAACCACATGCACTCTCTTTAAAACCAAACAAAAACCCCAAACGCAACAGGCAACAGAACTGCCTGAATCAAGTCACTGCTAAGCTTATTTCTTTACTGAAGACCTAGCAAAAGGTTTATCAATATTTGTTTATGCATATTCAAGAAAACAGAATAGCAAATTTAGGACTTTTTCCTTTGCTTGTTTTTAATTTTTTCTAACCTATTTTCAAATGCTCCTTTACAACACTGACTACATTTTCAAACTTCCTTACTTCTAAAAAAAGGCTTAAAAATGAATTGATATGAGTTTAATAAAAGTTCTACTCATGTATGCAGCACATAAACCATTTTATACCGACGTAACAAGGCATTTGTACCATAATGGTGTTTCCATATCTGGACACAGAATAATGGTACTGGGTTACCCTTACTCAGACCTCTTTCCTGAAGTTTTTAAATTAGTGTTCCTCTGAAGTCAAGGCATCTCAGCACCGCCTTGTTACAATGAGGTAATTAAGAAGAAAAGAGTCTGCATTGCTGGCATCTTCTGATTACCTCAGGTGTAACCTCGGAATTTTGCTATTAAGATGTTACTTGTCCTATTACTCAACTGTTTTAACAGATATGTTTAGATACATTTCTAAAGAAAAAACCAGGGTACATAAATTTTAAGCCTTTTTTTTTAAATCTCAGAGACCCTTTTACCTCCTGTTGAATGCATCAAGTTTTGTCTTTATGACTAGCATGTCTCTGAGGCATTCTGTTCACTTTCCTGGTGCTCACTGGGTAGTTAGCATAAGGCTGTTTTCTGAAAAGCAGCCTAGAAGTTAAGAATAAAAATATAATTTCAATAAACAGCATTAGCTAGCACCATTTGTCCTTCACAGAATTGTGGTCTCTAAGTAGTCAACTATAAATCTGCCTGCAGACAGAGACAGTGCTTAAAGACCAGCAAATCTCTAGTCCTTGGCTGCACTAGCATCTTCACTGCAGGAAAAAACCAACCCGAAGACCACCATTCATTCTGACAGAAATGTTTCAACAATAAGAACTAAGATCAGGTGTGTGGAGCATCACCCCTCTATTCTGTCCCATGAGGGTTCTGACCTGTTCTACTGATCTCATTCCCCTCTCCTGTCCCAACACGCAATTCTCCCTCCACATACTTTTAACTATACAACCTTGATATTAATATTACAGATCAAGAGGATGAATTGAATCAAAATAAATAAGCTTCTGTCAGATCAACTTGTTTAAACATCCAATCAAATTTTAGAGTGCTTTGCTTAACTTTGCAGTACCTATTTACTACTGAAACAAGATCTATGTGAAAACAGTTTCTTGGCAAACTAGTGCTAGTCAAGAGAACCTGCAGCAGCCTGAACAGTCACTACAACACACTGGTTTGTGCCACTGCTGGTCTATTATGCTCCAGGTGAAAGAATAAATGAAATAATGGGGTATTTGTGGCTTGGAACTCCAAGGAGTTAGAAGGGATTTTCATAAAATCTGGGTGACAGTCTGGTGACAGTCAGAGTTAGCATACAAGAGAAGAGTGGGAAGGAGTGGGGAAGCTATTAATATTGACTTCGGAGTGTGGCTGTTTCAAAAGGCAGCCTGGTTCAAAGGGAAAAAAAAGTTAATACCCCATTATTCACTAGAGCTGGTCAGGAGGACTTGGTTACACTAAGTAATTGCAATCCATATTAAACATAAAGATGGTGAGAACCTCTCCAGAGGAATCCCCTGGGCACTGTAACAGCCACAGCACAGTACAGCACAGGCAACCCAACTGCAAATGGACTTCTTAACTTTCAGACTCTACAAGAATTCGTTGTGTCTTTAGACAGAAAAGAAAGCAAGAAAGGTTAACATGTTTTCCCCTATCTATGCCACCCCTGCCTTCTATGGTGAGCCCATCTGGAAAATTCTCATTCCAGTTTTTATTTTAATGTGCTTATGCAGGAGAGGTACAGCACCATCTTTTCTCATTAAACATAAAATGTTTGCATGAGGTTTTGGAGTAAATAAAAATCACCCAATTCATCACAATTTCAAAAAATCTTGACAGCACTGCAAACCTGATGCATTGTAGAGTCTCACATGGGCAAATCAGGTTTCGCTAAGAAAGAAGCAATGAGATTTTGTTGTAAAGGAAGCTGTTTTTAGAACAGCTACATGATTAATGTAGTATCATGGACATTGCATAAAAACAAGATATATTAGTGTTTGGAGATCAAGCTAACTTTAAAGAGAGGATTCTTAAGGAAATTTGACTGTCAGGATGAAATTTGATAATTGCTTTAAATTTCAATTTGTCCGTAATGTTGTTTTGGGAGGAGATACTACATAATTCTGATGCTTCCAAATTCAATTTTTTGTCACATTCAGTCTTTTCCACACAAACATTCAATGATTCCAGCAAAACCAACATCCCAAATCTTTAGGCATTACAAAAAACACAGCACCTTGACCTTGTATCTTAGAGTTAAATGGAGTGACATTATAAAAATTAAATTGGTTCTTCCTCATTTCCATAATATCCTCTGAAAAGCTTTGCCTAGGCTGGAGTATATGTTTTATTTCTTTATCTTTCTTGATGCCCCCTTATGCCTGCAAGTCAGCTCATTTTTCTCTGCTGAAGACTGCACCCTACCACTGCATGTGCTCTAAAATTTCCATTAAAATCTAGGGCATCATCACTCATTCTTATCTGCAGCAGCTTGCCCAGCAGTGCCACACCAGCAACTGCATCTGAACTCGTCTCAAAGGACAATACAGTTATACACATCACCATCCAGAACAGAAAAGAACTCTACCTGCATAATATGTTGTCATATCCAGTACACTGGGAAACTTAAAAACACCAGGAGTGGGGGAGGATGCTGTTATAAATTCTCATGCAACAGCAAGTCCTACTTAAACAGCAATTTACCAGTAGGCAATTAGCTTCTCAGAGAACATTTTTATTAAGTTCACTTCACAATGAAATGATCTGTCTCATCAGCTATTGAATATTTGCTGGTTAAAGCATTATTATTTTAAATTAGCATATTACGAGTACCTGAGAGTATTTAAACTTGTCTGTGTGTTTAACCTTCAGGTTTCTAAGTCCCTCTTCTTCAAGCTGATTCTTAAACAGTTCTCATACCCAAAGTACATGGACACCTTTCAGATGTGTTTTAAGTTATTTGTGCTCATTCCTCTTCCTTCATTTTTTCTACTTTGCACGAACTCATATGTGTGCATGTGTCTAAAGAGTACACAGAATTATGAAAAATGCAGAACATCATATATACATGGCTTCAACTTCAATCAACAAAGCAGTCTTGAAAATTTTGAGCTTTTTCTTGGAGCTGATTTTGAAAGTCATGATTGGGACGGTGATTTTTATATTGAGAGGCTTTCCCAATACTATGATTTCAGCCCCACTCCCTGATCTTTTTGCTTGGGAGGAGAATGACATGTACTCTAAGGACAATACTAGAAATAAATATTTGGTTGCACTACTGTAGTGAATCCATATATTCTTACGTAACCAAAAGTGGCATAAAGAAACAAACCATCTTTAAATGGCATTCAGAAGATGTTTGTCATTTGCCTTATTCTGATATCATGGGCTTATACAACACTAGGTTTAGTCAGTGCAATTATAACCAAGAACAATAGATTCATTGTGTAGAAATATCCAGTTCCTAAATAGTTTCCTATGATTTATACTAAATTTCAGTATACCTTATTTAGGTGCAAAGTTACATCTGAGTCCTACAGCTGGAAGATCAAGTAAAACAAAACATATATTCTTAAGAGGGCAATACATATTACTGCTATGATAAACATAGCTGAATTTGATTTGAAATCTCAGTAGGCAAAGCATAATACTTCACACAGATTTAAATGTTTGTTAAAGTGGAGACTTAACACACTTCTGCAACCACAGACCTATCATGATGTTGTTATTACCTTCCAGTTATTACTCAGAATTAATTTGATTGGCATAATTTTAACAATTCCACATGGCACTTCTAATCCTTGGTGAAATCTAGATGTTAATTAATTCAAAAGAAATTAAGTAGTCCTCTCAAATTTGCAAACATTTATGAAGTACTGTGAGCTGATGCTGCAATTCATTTTAAGTAACTCATCTTCCATTCTTGCCCCGTGTCTGTAACACTAAAACATTTTTAAGACCTTTTGGTGATGAATCAAGAGTAGTTTACAAAAACACATCCTAGTACATGACTATGTTTTTTAATTAGGCCCAGAAGAAACAGGTCTTTTTGTTCTGAAAAGGTTATGCACCCTAATCTAAACCAGCATACAAACTACACTGGTTAATTAAAGGCAAAGTATCTTCCCTGGGACAGTAGCAAAGGGAGTCCACCAGTGCCAAATCTCTACCTGGCAGGAGCTCACAGCTGGGCAGCAGCTCTCCTGCCCAGGTACCCACTGTGAGTGTCCTGCCTGGCACAGCTGAGATCCACCCAGGCTTGGGAGGGATGCACAGTCCACAAGCAAACAGCTGCAGAACTTTCCTTCCTCTGGCTCATCCCTGACACGCAGTGAGTGAGAGGGAGCAGCATCTGGGAGGGCAGTGAGACAGCAAAGACCCTGTGCCAACTGCTCAGCTCACCTGCAGCACCTCAGCCAAAGGGGTTTGACACCAGGCAAGAAACTCTTGGGGCAGTGAAGTCCTCAGCAGCATTGCCATCCTCTCACACAATGAACATCTGTGAGTCAGAAATGGCATTTTCCCTTTCACTCTAACTATCAGATACAGAAATACTTAGGGTTTAACAGTAAGAACCTTGTGAAAGTTTTCAAAATGTTCAACCATATATTCTGCAATAGATTTAGCCTGATGCACACAGACCAATTAGCTTCCCCCAGCAACTGCCAATTCTTTGTGTCCAGATCAGGTTCAAGCAGAAAATTAACATGTCTAAAGCAGTTTATAACACCAGACTTGAACTTTCTTCTGAAATAAACTATTACAGTGCTTTTAACATGTAAATTTAGCACTAATGAACACACAATACAAATTTTACACCTTGACACTTTGAGGCTGTCACACAAGTCTTATCTGGAAGTGGATTTTGAAGCTGTTTTAATTTAATCTGACAGTCAGAGTGACTACATCAAAAGTCCAAAATAACTCTGACAAGTTTGAAAAGAAAAATCCGTGATTGGACTACATTTTTCCATATTTTTTTCCTCAAAGTTTTATGCCACTTCTTTAACTCATAGCTTTGTAGATGAGCTCTAGACAATTTTTCACTATACTTCATTCCAAGTAACAGATGAAAAAACACTTGCTTGGTAAACTGAGATTTTCACTGACACCTGAAATGCACAAAGAATAAAATCCCTCCATTTAACTTCTTACAGGATTCCCATACCTGAGCTAGTATGAGATTCTTAGAAATTAAAAATTAAACTCCTAATGTAAATAACCACATCATCTTTTAGAAAAGTTTGAACTTGAGTTGTTAGGATTTTGACCAAGAAAAAATAAAAATTAGTGTTTCCTAATGTTCCACTGATGTCAAAGCTTGGGTATTAGACTTTGTTATTAAAGAATGAATTTGGATAAGCTAAGTCCATGTTAAAGATCTGGGAGGGCTAGGAATGGTTGGATGATTAAAGTACTGGCAAATATTGAAGAAAACCTTTCATTCTCCATTATTCATTATTGCTTGAGTTGGTTTTCTTTACTTTTCTTCATTTTAGTCCCCTGCTAGAACTCCTGTAAGAGGGAAGTGTTTTGATGCTTTTCGGGAGAAATGGAGAGGGTGGAAAAGAATAAACTAGCCCTCAGGGAAGGAGAATGGAGAAAGTGAGCCTCATTCAGCTGCTTTAATGTCTGCGCTAACAGACAATAAAAAGACCTTTTTTTAAAAAAAAAAAAAAAAAAGGAAGTGATTTTAGATCTTCGTGGATAGAATTACAATTAAGTTAATGGTTTTCTCACCTGAACACCAGAGCAAATCTCTCTGCTTAAAAGGAGAACCCATCCCTGCTTCTCTTATCACTGTTTCCACAAACAACAACAAAAAGGTATCTTTCCAAAGTAATCTCCATGCCATACAACAATATGTATCTGTGTGCATGTGTGAATTTTAATACTTTATTCCCTTTTTTTCTTATACAATCTTGTTTATGGATATTCGTTTGCTTGATATCTTAAACCTCCATCTCAAGTATGACTCTAAGGTATTGTACACGATTTGGTCTGATTTTTAAAATGCCAGTGCAACTTACTCAGAAGGACTCCTCCTGACTGCTGCAGAATGAACAGAGGTGCATTCAGGTGATCTACAGTGTCTGGAGGGGACCTGGACCAACACTTTAACCCTGCACCCTGAGCACTGCCAGCAGCACAGGGCAGTGATCCTGCTCTGCACAGCCCTGGCAGACTCCTCTGGGATGCTGAGGCTGTCGCTGTCTTAAGCTTTCTGTACTTCTTTTCCCTCTATTTGGCACCCTCTTTATACTGTTATCAACATTAAGCTAAAAAGTCTTAGGAATAACAGTATGCTATTTGTTACTAAGAAATTTGTTTTTACTGGGTGAAAAGAACTGTGTCATTTCCCATGGCCCCTGATGCTCCTTTCTTTACCAGGATTTGAGGCCATCAGTGACTTTATCAAGTTTTTATTTTCTTCTCCAAATGTATCTCGACTCCAAGCAGTGAAATTCACATATTTAAGCAGATTTAGTTTTTTTGCAAAACAGAACATGATAAAACTACGGGGAAGTTCACACTCCAAACAGTTATAGCACACAAAAATTCAGAACAAGGTCTATAATCAAATGCAGACACCCAACATCATCCAAAAACAATGAGAAAGGAATAAATAAAGCAAATGGCAAGCAAGAAGATCTACCATTATTTCACAGAACAACATAATGAACAGCTACTGAGAGTGCACATTTCAAAGATTTCAGCTGCTGCCCTGAATCCCTGATGCAGGACATCCTTGGGAAAAATTTCAGAAAAACAAGTCTACAGAAATCAAAGTGTCGATTCCTGGATTCAGAGCTAGAGGACATCCAGTTATGTTCCTTTCCTAGCACAAGGGGATAACAGCACATTCCTCTCCTTGCTGACATGAAAAAAAAATGACAGTACAGTTTTCCAGGACAGTTTTCTTCTTCAGCTCAGGTCACACAAACTAT
>NW_008662053.1:202574-208433 GCF_000695815.1 Acanthisitta chloris | reverse complement strand
CAGGAAAGAACAAACCAGCTGGGGGCAAACCTTGCTAAGGACAAATAACCAGTGTGGATTCTCTGCAGGGGAAAGCAAACATGGTGATTCCCCTTGAACCACTGCACAAGGAACAGTCTGAATTCCTTCCCACCATGGAAAGCAAACAAGAAAAAGCCAACCCAAATTCCTACCACAGGCAAAAATACTCTGTATGTCTATAACATTGGCCAAACCAGAAAAGACACTTACACATAATTTGTTGTGGGGGAAAAATACCCAGAAAAATAGTGAATGTAAGTATTTTATTTTGACTCTGACATATTTAATTTTGAATTGTAATGCAAGAGATGATTAAAAAGTAAAACATCACCATTGTCCTCCAGTCTTACCCTTTGCTCTGAAACAAAACTGTGACAAATTAATATGGTTTTGTGTTTTACTTTTTATGAAATTTTATTACCCAAAGATAAAGCTATTTTCACAAGCAGCTGCGTTACTCAGCTTGCTAAATAACTGACTTGAGCTTTTCCACTTCTCCTCAGCCTCTAGCACATGTGCTGTACTGACAGAAGAGAGATCCAAGGACAGGGCCAAGATGACGAAGCTTTTAACTATGAAGCACAAAACATGAGAATGAAAGAAAAGAAAAATTGTACATACGTTGTCAACATTCAGCAACTGTTGTGAGAAACAGCATTTGAAAACTGAGTTTGGTTAGAAGAGGAAAAGACACTGCCCCAAAGCAGAGATCCTGAATGTTTAGCACTTCAATTTGTACCTCATTGTTCTTCTTCCTTCCCTAAGTAACCTCTCTGCTAACTGCCAACCATAATCCATCTCACTTACAAACCAAACATTCAGAGCATTTCAAAACAATCTGGAAACGTTTCAGAAATTGTTTTGAAAACACAGGAACACAACTGTAGTCAATATTTTGTTTTGCTGGCATATCCTCCTACTTAAAACACATTATTTACCTGGAAGCAAGAATTCAAATAGCTCAGCCCTAGCTTTCCTCAGCACAAGTGTACATCTTCCAAGAGCAACTAAAGACCATGACAATGTGTTTTCTACTAATTCTATGGCAGCATCAGTCATGCTTCTTGTGTTCTGAACTTAATAATGATTGAACATGTTTGGAGAGCAAAATGGTTTCTTTCCTGTGCTCTGGGTTATTGCTCTCCAGGTGCAGGACCTGCACTTGCAGTACTCATAAGTACTTTCAGTTTCAGAACCATCTCAGTTTATAACTGGTATAATCCTATACTTACAGTCCTAAGGCATATTATTTGAGACCTAATTCTTTTGCAGGATTTTTCAAAAAAATCACAGGAAATCCTCTAAAATTAAAGAAAAAATCTAACCAAACAACTATTTTGATGAGAGATATAATTTTAAAGGATCAGGTCTGTGAACCAACCTACACCCCTTAGAACAGGTTTACCTATAGTATGCCCATGTGCAAGGTGTTCAGGCTTTCTCCCCAAAAGTTTGACCTCATGATTCTTGCCAAGTTCTTAGGTCAAACCACTAAGATTGTTTTAGAAGATTCAGTTCAGTGATCTTCAGGAGAGCAGATCTGCCTGCTCATTTGAAGCTCTCTGCAGAACTTTGATCCTGTTTTCAATATATTCTGGGATTTGTCATTGTATTTTATGTAGTCTAGACATAACAAGCATTTAAAAGTAACTAAAAAAACATTTTACAAATTAAACATATTATGTAAAAATTATTGATTCATTCTAGGCATCATCATCTGTGTCTCCTTGCCTCAAATACATCCACACACACCCCACACAGCAGCCTCAAAAAGAGCTCAGCTTGTTTCCAGTTATACTACTGATTACAGTGAGGTTCCTCATCTTTACTTCTACAGACAGGAGAATATTTCCAAACAATGGAAAATTGTAAGGTTGTATTTTTCTCTGTGTGAGGAAAAAAAACCCAAACCCAACTGACCCCAATCCCCCCCCCAACCTTGACATTGCACTAAGTGCACAATACAATATTTTGTGTTAGCTCAGACCCATTTATGCATCACACATGTGTCTGAACAATTCAGTTGTCTTTAGCACACTCTGGACCTTCTCCTGTGGTTATCACTCTGTGCCTGTGGTGGTTATTCTTTGCATCTGAACGAATTACCTAACACCATCTACCTTGCAGGAAATTGATAAATGGATAATAAATCTTACCGGTGTTAACCCCACAACAATTCTTCTAATATTATTCTCACAACTCAACAGGGGCTATATTTTCATTATCAAGAGGAAAAAATAATCTTCTTAAAAGGAGCTTGGAGTGCTTCTTTCAGGCACCATAACTGACCAGCCTAGAATTCTGACATTTTAGGCTAACCTTTCCAAGAAGCCAAACAGCTTTCATTCTACATTTTGTGTAACTAAATCCTACAAATTCAATATCATGTAGGAGTTAAAAAAACTAAAATTGCATAACAACTAGAAATTTAATGTACTTTCTTTACAGTACTACCTCCACTGGCTTTGAGCATATTTCAATTATGAATAATATGCAACTCCACGTAAGTTTTAGGATAAAATGCATGAAAACTGTGATAACCCATCAACACTTTAAAAATTAAAACTAGATTTTGCTTCCTAAAAATTTTTACACCAAATGGGAATTGATTGAAAGAAGTCTTAATACACGAGCTACGTAGGCAGTTAAGACCACAGCTACAGTTTCTGAATTCAGCTTTAGATATCAACTTCAGAAGTCTGAAATCGTAGCCCACAGCTCTACAGCAAGTGAAGAAAAACAGACAACACCAACAGGCAACTCATCTAACTTATCTTGGGTATTTATCCTGAAATGAATTTGAGTAATCCTCTGCACAGTTAGGGAAAGTCTATCCCAGCTGTAAAAACCATGTTGTGAAACTATAAAAGAAACAAATGATAAAAGAGCCTAGAAACTTCTTTAATTCTTCTAGCCTCATAGATAATATAGGGATCTTCTGGAAAGTTTCCTAATGTTGTGCAGGATAAAAGACAACCTAGTTAAGTTTTTGTCTACACAAGGGAAGTGCAACACTAGAAAAAAAAATTTGCTTTAGAAAGTGATTTAGCTAAATCAGTGCAAGCTCCTCTGTGGATAATGATGGCTTATGTTTACTTTATCTAAATTGTTCTAAGACACTCTTCCCCAAGCTAAGACTGTCTACACAAGAGGGCTGATCAAATTTATCTAAGTTCATTCCATTTTCTTGCGTACACAGGTTTAATGGACTCCATTGTCACTGGCAACGTAATAAGGCAATGGCAACACTAAAGTAAAAACATGTGCTCTACGGACCAGCAATTAATGTCAATATTGTTCTCCTTTATGGCTAGAAGCAGGTTTTCATATCTAGACAACTCTGGACCTCTTTAAATTACAGGCCATGTTAAAATACCCCTAAATGCAAAGATGTTCTTACCAGAAATATTGCTGGCACCTGGACATCCTGGGGAGGCAAACACCTCAGTGATGTGCAGTAAACCTGGATGGTTCCTCTGAGGAATGGAACAAAACCATCTGAATACACCCCCAAGGGACACACAATATTCAGTCATCTGCCTTGGCAGTTGTCTTTGCCATGCACTGGTTCATGCACAAATGCAGCAGCAGAACAGGTCCTGGTGCATGCTTATTAAAAACCTATGAGGCACTTTCTTACAGACTTCCAAGACAGCATTTTTGAACCAACATTATTCTTTTTTGAGGTGGTTTGCTTTCTGGCATCTACTGCACAACTTTTCCTCCTTTTGCAGTATACATGTTTAAACTTCTAAGAAGCAAATTATTCAACAACTGCAGTGCAGCATATCCTTCATACTATACAGTTTCTGAAGTTTTGTCACTATTATTTACTTCAGAGAGATGCAGCTCAGAGCTATCAAAGTGGAATGTAAAATAAAAACATTCCAGAAATAGATCATTCAGATGCATAAGTACCTTGCCTGGGTTTATGTTTTTTCCTACACCAGCACTGCTAGCACACTGCCCCTGCACGCAGGCCCTTCCATGCCCAATCAATTTTCTGGCTTCTGCACTCGTAAGATAAAAAAGAAAGGCCATGGAAGGGCAGTATGGTATTATAGCTCTTGTTGATAACACACAATTGTGTCCCCCTCTGCCACCTCTGGCATACGATTCAGGCAGCAGGAAGGGCTGGCAGAGGACCTCAGTACCCACCCTGCTCTACCACGTTCCCAGACAGCTAGACTGGCAGAGGGCACCCTGAAACTGGGCTGGGAGGAGAAACTCAAGCGCAGTAAACTTCAGTACAGTGTTGGTTCAACTCTGCCACAGTCACTTAGCACTGGAAGCAGTTCCTACACATCTCATTTTTTCATGAATGACTCCTTTATACTCACTGACTAGCACATTACAAGTAGAGGCACAAAGGCTTTTTATTTAAAGAAAGTGATACAGAAGTGTAGTCTGGCAATCCTGTCTGAAGAATATTTGGTCTACATCATATTAACAGTGTAAACTGAGCTTAAGTAGCACGCAACCATGTCTTTATTATTAGATTTTATCACTGGGAACTATGTTAGATTAGATAAAGAACAATTGTAGGTAAAGTTCTGCCTTAAAACCTGATGGTTAGCTGCAAATGCTAAGAATGAGAAAAAAAAATTAGGAAGTTACTTTTCCTCAGCTGTAGTGTACAAGGGTGTAACAGCAAAAATGAAGTTCACTATTTCACCAGTAAAGATTATCCCCATGAAAGATAAGCTCAAAGGACTAGGTTACTAATCCTGCCTCTGACATTTAACAATTCTGTTGTATCAAACAAACATGGTTTCAGTTTCTTTGTACAGCAGAAATGCTAATACTCGTCTACTTTCCCTAGTGGTATTGTGAGGATAAATGTATTGTCATAAAGATCTTTGAAAAGGAAAAGATGCAAGCGTTTTTATTGATGTTCTACTTCCCAATCCACTGGAGTATATTAAAAATAATTTCACAATTGTCAAGTGCAACATCTATCTATACATATTTCTCAGTTTACCAGTCCTTCTTCCTACAAATTGCAAAGATGAGAGAACAACTCAGCAAGTATATTCTCTAGACAACACCGCTTGTCTGCAAAGGAAAAAATCAGTTGCTGAATATGACCAAAATAATTTTAACTAACCACAGCTGATCCAGTTAGCTTTGTTGTTACACCGTTACAAAAAAATACCTGAACGATTTGGAGATTCTCTCATCAATCAAACTGATTCTGGCTACGTATGGAAAACAAAGAGCTGACTGGTGACAGCCAACATGGCTTTACTAAGTGCAAACAATGCCTGTCAAATGTGATGACCTTGTATGACAGAGCTACAGTGGTGGGTAGGGGCAGAGCAACCCACACTGTCTACCTGGACTTGTACGAAGCATTTGACACTGTCCCACATGACATCCTTGTCTCTAAATTGGACAGACATGGATTTGATGGATGGACCACTCAGTGGACGAAGAACTGGCTGGATGGTCACACACAGAGCTGTGGCCAGCGGCCTTGAGGAACCTGGTCTAATGGGAGGTGTCCCTGCCAATTGCAGAGGGGCTTGGGACTAGATTATCTAGCAATCTTGATGTAATCTTTCCAGATTTTAGTAAAGCAGTTTCCCAGCAGGGCCAGCCATGTCCTGGGTGTATCAGGCAAGGCATTGCCAGCCAGTTGAGGGAGGTGTTTGTCCTGCTCTACTCTGCACCGGTGCAGTCTCATCTCGAGTATTTTGTGCAGTTTTGGGCACCACAATATAAGAAAGATATTAAGTTATTAGAGAGCATCCAAAGGAGGACAATGAAGACGGTGAAGGGCCTTGAGGGGAAGCCACGAGGAGTGGCTGAGGGCACTTGGTCTGTTCAGCTGGCGAA
>NW_008662053.1:141753-202345 GCF_000695815.1 Acanthisitta chloris | reverse complement strand
AATGGTTCTTCCCCCAGAGGTGTTTGGGCACTGAACAGCTCCCAGGGCAGTGTCACAGCCCCAAGGTGACAGAGGTCAAGAGGTGTTTGGCCAATGCTCTCAGCACAGGGTGTGATTGTCAGGGATTCTGTGCACAGCCAGGAGTTGGACTAGGTGGTCCTCAAGGGTCCCTTCCAACTCTGATTATTCTGTGATCTTTAAGGTCTCTTTAAACCCTTAACATTCTATGATAATAGCTAGATTGAAAAAACAGCATTAATAAACAATAGCTGAAACAGAGAATTAACCTTTCTATTTTCTTTCCTTCTTCTACAGAGGAGGAAACCAATACAGTATCAGAAAGAAAAATCATCTGGGTTAAACAGTGACTATCAAAACATCAAAGTAATTGCTTTACTTAATTACTGATCTGCTTGAAGGAATTCCTTCTACTTAAATTGGTAAGGAAGTACACAGGCCAATTTTAGGGTCAACGAGGGCATACTTATACTTGAGAGTACAAGATGCTCCCATAGCTACACGACAGTACAAAACACCTAATATACAGCTAGAGGAGTGGAAGGAAGAAGGCACTAGGGAACACAACCCTAGCCTTAGTCTAATGCCAGCTGTCCATTTGCCTCCCCTTTGGAGGGCAGATATTTGATAGATTTTTATAAAGATTTGCTCTGAGTCCCAGTTTGGGATACCTTTTTGGTCCTCTGTATAGTGATTGTATGAATTTTTTCCTGCATTATCCAGTGAACACACTGGATTATTCCCAAACACATTTTTTGTTTTCCTTACAAAAAGTGTCCTCATTTTCCTGTACCCACGTTTCTTTAGCATATAATAAACAAACAAAGGAACATGACAGAAATTAATGCCTGCAGTGCAAGGCATGGAATGTAAAAATAGTTGCTTGGCAACCAGCATGAGAAACAAGAGGTTATGCCTGTACAAGCAGCCAAGCAAGTGGCACAAGTACCATTTCCGACTGCTGTGAAAAGGATGGGTAGGGGAGAGGATGTATTAAGGGGGATTGTTTTAATTAAATTTGACTCACAATCACGCATGTGTGAGAACACAATAAAGATGTATTTCAAATTGCTTTCCCTCTATGTCCTTATCTCTTTGTCTTTAATCAGCAAGTGAAGTTCTATTTTTAAAAAGCAATGAGTTTTTGTAACACTTTAAAACATCTAAAGAGCTGTAAATGAATACTGATTTCCATATGTACTTTCCTTCATAAGGGTTAATGAATTGGACATTTGCAAATACTTTTCCAGGGAACAGTTGATCCATCTACAGGCATTCTGACAGCTTGGAACAATTCATCAGTCTGCTATAACTGTAAATAAACAGCAATAAACACTTACTTTTCAGTAATAATATGCATGCATTGTTCATATATCCAAATGATACCAGACACTGACCATGTGGAACTACAGGGGGAAAAAACACACAGGCTCTGTCTTCACCATGTCAGAGTTTTCAGTAACCTTGTCTATATATACAACAATAGTAAGAGAAGTACCATCTCTGGCCCAGAAATCACCGTACTGCAAATTCTTAGAGGTGAGAAAGACGGTTTCTCAGAATTACCATTTTATGCTTATTTTGCTATTATACTTCTCTTTTAGCAACTCTCCTTGGCCACTGCTGCATGGTGAGACTATCCTGACCTGTAATCTGACCTGCATGATCTTTCTCATGTTCAAATTAGAAATTTTAGAAATGTGAGAGACATCAGACTGAGCGGCATTCAGGGTGAACACGCTCTTCACCACACACAAGATTACATGAGCACGTTGCAGGAACTCCTACCCTGCCTGGGCCACTCTACACTGCACTGTTTCTCTGGATACCTTTGCCCAACAGGGTTTGCTGCCACGTCACGTTGCACTAGCAGTGACAAGTAGGTGTCTGTCAGCATAATCAGCAATCAACTGCACTGACTCCCTTCCTGTCCCTGCACCAACACATCACTACAAGTGCTACACTAGCTTTTACACTGTCAATAGGTGTAGTCATTTATGACATTATTTTAACCCTATGAGGAATATCAAGTGGAAAATCAGAGTAAAGCTACCAGGAAAACAAAACTGTTGAAGCAGTTGCCATAGCATGCCTAAAAGTCCTTTTTGTTGTTGTTGTTGTTGATGATGACACCACGACACTCCTTCAACTGACAGAGCATTATCAATCTTGGACAGGCAAAGAAGAGGATAAGTATCATCAACAGAGAAGTATTTAAATATTTTAACTCCTAGTGAGGATTAACAAAGGAAAAAAAAAGAATCAATCAAATCAAATTCAACAAAAAGCCCAAACAACCATAACCAAGCCACAGTGTGCGTGTGGTTTGGGTTGGTTTTGATTCGTGAACCACAATGATATCTAACTCCTCATGGAGAACAGAAAGATCAAAGAATGTATTTTTACACTTCACAATCAATATTACCCTAATGCAAACTTCAGTAGCTGCAGTCTCCTTTTGAAGACAGACATCTAACTTGCAAATTCCATCATAATGTGTGGGATCAAGGAAGGGGAATTAACTCTCATATATTCTTCCCATTTTCTTCCTCCTACCCCTGCAGAATTCTGAAGAGTTATTTCTCTCATCAGTTACTAAAGTAACTGGTTATACACCTATCATCATTCTGCATTTTGATTAACTAATAAATATTATCCCAGGTTTAATATGCAGGACCTATTTCAACCTGTCTAACACCATCAGTATTACTCTTAATACAGTCACTACCATACCTGAATTGCTCCTTCATGCTATCTTGAATACAATGGTAAAAAGTTCAATTGCATTTCAGGGCCTAGTTTATCAAAAAATTGATGCAATGACATGAACTCTCAACCTGCTTTTAAATGAAGAATGGATCATAATTGCTGAGGTGGTCTCAGTGTCCACAAATTACCAATCTTCTTCTTTAGTGCATCACAGAACTTCTTTACAGCTTGAGCAGGTAAAACATTTGCAGAGTGAACAAGGGACTGACAGATTTCCACTCCATTTGTTTTTCAGTCTATGCAAATGTAAGGTAATCTTGGACAATATTCTTCCTAAATCACTCTTGACTACACAGGTGAGCAAGTATTTCAGCTTCATTCCCCTGTGCTCACATATATCAGGTTCTTAGAGCTACCACAGTCAACACAAAGGAGGCTAATGAGACAGAAGTTTAGACAGGGGGTAAGCACACACCTTGAAAGTCACTTCCCCAAGAGAACAGTGACCAAAGGTATCAACATATTTTGAAATAGACAGAAAACTCTTTCCTTAGCTCTTCCTCAAATTCCGTTTAGCTCAGCATGTCAACACTTCCTTTCATTACCACAAACATATGCTAATTAAGCTATTGATGTTTTCCTTGGGAAAGAGATCCGAGTTTAAGTTTTCTCTGTTTTTAAATTCTTGGGAAACATTCTGTGGAATGACAGGCTGGATGGAAAAAAACCCCACAACTTTCTGAGGTGTTATTATCTGTACCACCTACACTAGAACAAAACCTTACTACACATTTTTTCATCAAAATTCTACTAAGACAAATTTTAATCTTATCTACATGTATTTCACACTAGAGAAGTGCTAAATGCAAGAGCTTAGATGGCTAGAGGCTTACTTTATATTTATGATCTCTCAGGATCAGTCTTTGCAACACAAGAGAGTGAAATAACAGCCTGACATTGGAGATGTGTCAGCAGTAGGTGATGCTGTCAGTGTTACTCAGCATGAAATCACTCACCCCATAAATGGGAACTCTGCTGGTTGTTCCCCAGGTGCTGGACAACACAGGTACGATGGAACAGACTCTGGACACTCAATACTTTGCAAAATTTGCCAAACAAACTTCTTTGCAAATGCAGGATGCTACTGAGACACTCTAACAACCTCATAAAAAAAAAATAAATCTGTTTCTGAGCATCACAGAGGACAAACTCCCAGCAGCCTCCATGAGATAATAGGCTTATCGTACTCACCATTCAGCTGCCAAGATTTAAAGCATTTGTCGTGATAGAAACTTAACCCAAGCCATTTTCTAATGCAGACAGTTGAAAAGAAATGTATTTCAAAGAAAATAAGACCTAAATATAAAATGAACACAATTCTTTTGCCTCTAAACTTGCTATAATAGCATCAACATAAAAATATGCCTGCCAGGTATTGTACTAGCACAAATCAATCTTATTGTATAAACAGATCCTAATAAGATCAGTGATGAAATTACAAGAAAGTTATCAGGGAAACCACTTAGTTTAATTGAAGCAACCACCCCACAGTGATGGTGCCTACATCAAGGAGCAGGTGACCCTGTGTCCCCAAACCCAGGTACTGGAGTTCAAAGGCACAAAAATAGATGCAAACCAGGGTGGACTCAGCCCAGCCACACAGCAAGCACACCAGGACCATGGGACAGATATCCCTGTCAGGAATTATGTGAAGTGTTTCCAAGAATGGAAATTATCTCACCCAGATTTGCACCTGGCAGACTACTGGTTGGAACTCATATATTTTTACAGTCAGTGTATTAAAAAGCCAAATGAAATACAAACAAAAGGTTATTCAGATTGAAATAAAGAGAAAATCTTTGTCAGCAACTCTAGCTAAAAGCAAACAAGAAAAATACTGGTCCAAGAAAAGAAGCAAACAATGGAGTTTCATTCTTCAATAGTGATGGGATTATGAACAGCTAATTAGGATAAGGATGTTTCAGTGGCTCACACCATAGCAAGGTAATACACTGCTGCACAGCTGTAAGCCAGGTCTAAAGGTCAGTTCAAAACTCTGTTTATTTAATACACATTTAAGACATTTTAAACTCTGCCTGTATTACTGCAGACAAGCTAACCATATTCCCCAAAGCATTCTCTAAATCCTAAAGAAAGGGTAGAATTTCAGCTGCATTATCCTAAATATGTTCTTTTGTCTAAAGACTATTTGAAGCTCATTTGGCAAAACTTATTCTACTGCTGAAAACTAACAGCCTGAAAATATATTCTGTGAGACTTCTTCCTCCTATCCTCAAATATCTCAGCCTCTTTGAAAAAATAAAAAGCTAAAGGGAGCAGATAAAATTGGGGGTTTAAGCTTAGGATGGTGGTTACAGTAATATTAGATTTAGAGTTTCCTAAATCCTTCCTCTAGGAAATAGCTAAAATAGGAGTAAATTACAGTACTACCTATGAAAAATAATCATTTTTGTGTCCTGGAAAAGTGAATAAGAAAATGTAGTAGGTCTCTGTCCAGTGACCATGGATGAGACCCATAATTATCATGCAGATCTTCAAACACAAGACCTAACTTTTAAATCACACTTTAAAATTAATTGCACAGATTGCAATTCTGGTGTGAATGAATAATCATGGTTTAAAAAAATAAAATGTCTGTTTTTGCTAGAAATTTATACAGTATTGGCAACACAGGACAAATAAAGTATAGCATGATGCTTTTAAGGTTAAAACTTTTCAAAGATTTCATTGTTAAAAGCATGTTATAATATACTCCCTACAGGTATTACAATGCATCTCTATGTACAGCTCAGTTTGATGACAATCCCTCATGATCTTTTTAGTCCTACTATTTTTGCAAATGTTGTTTAACTGCTTCTTAATCGAAAATAGTTTGTTTTGAAAACAACTTCACAAACTGTCATTACTGGGGTAATACAGGATAAACAAAAGCTCGAAGGTGTCAGAAGAACATTTCTACTTTTTTTTTCTGGAGTCTGAAATTTCACAAAGCCAAGTTCTATCAGCCAAGTTCCTGTATGCTTCACAGGAAAGTGAACTCCATAACAGTCTAGTTGGAAAAGAGCTTTGGTCTAACCTCAGCTTTGATTATCAAAACTGTTGTGGCACTCCAGTGAAACATTTCAGTCAATGAGATCAAGAGTGGCACTAGAGTTTTTCACCACTGATTTTTATCCTAAGTTTGTCTAATACATGGGTTTGCTTCCCAAAATCAAGGAGATGTTATCACGGGTCAGCTAAATCTGTGGAACTTCAAGGTGGAAATTCCAAGGCACATATATTGCTCCTCCTAATTCTAAAGGCAAAAGCCTGATCTGTCCTTCCAGACAGTGAAATCCTACGGTGCATCTGATGAGGATTGAGTGGCTCTCTCCTCCTCCTCCTGCAGCTCTGCTCTGCGGTGTGCAGTTGTGCTTACCCTCCCATCAGAAAGGATGGCAAGCCCCAGCCAGCAGCTGGGCCCAGGACTGAGGGTTTGAGAGAACCTCTAACACAGCACTAGGAACACCAAGCTGGGCTGCAGCAGCAGGGACAGCACAAGTGCCTTCAGCCTCGTGTTTGTGCCAGGCAGCAGCGTATGGAAAGCAGTGCAAGAGCCCAAACTAGAGCTGTGAGGAGCTCTGTGGTCATGCTGGGCAGCACAAGGGGCACAGGGCACACCAATCCTTCCCACCTGGGGCAGGGTGATGCCCAGTATGCCCACACCACGTTCCTTGGCAAAAGGAATCTTACTGAACATGTTTTACAAGACCAAATCATTTAGCTATTTTTAGCTAACTAAAAAACTTTGGGTTTTTTTTTAACCAAGCTACTGGTTCACAGAAGTGAAAAAGGTGTGAAAGCCAACCCCATTCCTAGCAGAGCAGATATGACCATTTGAAGAAGCATATTTGGATTTGTCTGTCCTCCCCCATCCCCTGTTCCCAAATACTACAGGGGGTGTTCAGCAGTAGGAAACTGAACACTGACTCATGAGACTTTTTACCTGACCCTGATGTACAGAATAAAAGCAGGAGATGTTTTGCCATCTGTGCAACAAAGCACAGCTACTTATATGTTTTCATTAACTGTGACTTAAATATATTTAGCAGAATTACAATTCTTAGTAAAGTAATACTTGGGGAAAAAATATGTAAAACACTTTCCTCATCCTTTTAAACATTTTTCAATAATTGCATCTACCTAAAGAACTAAAACATTTGGACCACAGAATGAAAATGGTAAGTAGCTGTACCTGTGCACCCACTAAAACTTGTTTGCTTCATTTTTAAATAAGCCTCTGGAATTGAACTCAAACCTCCACAGATTCATTAATACCTTTTATTTTTAAATCACATTTTCATTTAAGCAACTTAAATATTTTAAAAGCAGCCTCTGGCTTTGTACATAAATAAAAGAAAGCAGCAGTATCCTTTAAAAAATGGGAGGCAGTACAACCAACTACATTATTACTCTTTTTTTTTTGGTGGCAGATTGCCTTCTACAGGGGGAAAAAAGGAGAAAAAACTAATTTTACATATGGGAAAATGAAAAGGCAATTTTAACACACTTCTTTCTAGGAAAGATAGCAATGATTAAAATGACAGGTTAATATATTTCCTACAGTGTTTATTCACGTGCTTATTCTGCAGGCCATAGAGCCAACTGTCAGCTTTCTGACACACTTCAGGAAACAGGGATTTTTGCTAAGAGTTGGTGCATTCCAGATGCTCAAGGACAAACAATAATTTCAAAACAGATGCCACTGATTCTTCAAATATATTTACATTACAGTGCAATAATTAAAGAAAGAATAGAAATACTGAAGACAGAATATCCAGGTAATAGTTCAAATAGTTTTTGAAAGTAGAATCAGGCTTTTAAATTCTTTGAAAGCAAGATCTACAAAGAAAACACAATGCAGATTTAATATTACAGATAGGTAAACATGTTTTCTTCTGGCTTTGTTTCTACACCTGTCTAGGAATGTAAGACATGTATCTCTAAGGGTAAATACATCAATACATACACAGCCTACATAAATATGCTTCAGAGTTGAAGGATATTGAAGTATTTTGACTGATTTTAGCAATTGTACTGAAATAAAAGTGTTTTGCATGAACTGGTAAAAACGTCCCTGTACTATTAATATTAAACCTTATCTTTCCTAATGCTATTGTAAAATTGATCTTCTGCAGAATATGATACAGATCATTGTTTTAAGACACCAAAATATGGACATAGTCCCTCTAATTCTGGAGTCAGGGCTGTAGCCAAATACACAATTCCTAACTGAACTGCCTAATCCAGGAGTGGAATGACAGTAAAACCATTTTCTCAGTCTCAGATGTTTTCTGTGGGTTTCTAATATTTATTTGCCATAGTGCTAGA
Source organism: Acanthisitta chloris (assembly GCF_000695815.1). Lineage (NCBI taxonomy): Eukaryota > Metazoa > Chordata > Aves > Passeriformes > Acanthisittidae > Acanthisitta > Acanthisitta chloris. The sequence goes on along the minus strand of NW_008662053.1, from coordinate 194,227 downwards.
ACTAGGCTGACAAATAAATCATTGATGAGCGAGCAGCAGGAAGCTTAAACTACCAGATCAGAAACAAATCAACAACACTCCTTTTTACCACTGACTTAGAGAGAATAAGGCCTCCAGGAGATACAGGTTCGTGAAAAACCATTCAGTTTTATAAATTAATCATTATGATATCAGCCAGAAAACAAAACATGCTAACTTTGTCATTACTGTGGGAAACTGATTATCCTTACACAAGTGCAGAATAAAGAAAGCTGCTTAAAAGTCCTCTGCAGGAGTTGTGGTATCTGTCAGATGGCCAAGGCCTTATTTCAGTATTTTACCCTTATTTATTGTTATTAATGCAAAACTTTAGCCACTTGGTACTGTAAGACTTGAAATCTGTTTAGGTTTCAATTTAGCAATGACACATGATCAACAATACAGCAGATTTTCAGGGCATTTCAATAGGTCTCATGTGTCCCTGAAATGACTTGGTTGGGTAACAGGAATGAACAAAAACTTGGTTTATTGTTAAAAATTGTGAGCTGAGTCCTGTGAGATCACCTGAGCTACACCTGGCACAGGTGTCCACACCTGCAGGAGACAGGGCAGGCCCATGTCATCAGACTGCTCAGCTGCCAAAGAAATACAACTGCATTGAAGGGTCACATCTAAGCCAAGAAATTCTGCAGCTCTCCAGAGGTCATAAGCTAGGGCTTAACAACACATTTAATTACAAAACTATAACACCAGCATGAAGTCCTAAGTTTTAATGATCAAATATTTATTGAGCTTGTATTTGAACTACTGCATGTCACCTGCTGCACTTATAAGCTATGCATGGACAAAACATTTCCTCAGAAAAAATTTCAAGTATTTTTCCATCATCTTTTTTCAGTGCATGCAGTATTAAAACATTTTGGTTATGTATGACCGCAGAACGTCTTGTGAGGAAAATTATTAAATCCCTAAATACTTCTCTGAAAGAAACACTCAAACTTTATGACAGTAAAGATCACAATGTTCTGGGTGCATCCAAATCTGAGGCAAAATTCCTGTAACTTGAATGAAGGAAAACAAAGATTTGTGTATCCAATACGAGACCCTTCACACAGCAAATGGATTGTCAACTAAGTCATAGCTACTAGATATTCTACTGGAGAGGATTCATAATGAAAGCACAACAGCCTTATTCAGTACTCTTAACTTCTGCATTATAATACTCATGTCAAAATCTATGATCCTTTATCTTTCACTGTGTTCCAAATGAATAAAATAATATTAAGCATTTGTTCCACAGAAATATTTCGTCTTTTTCTTCAGAGGATATTTTGCCTTGAAAGTACCATTTTTTAAAGGAGTGGTATAACTAATTATTTGTGAGAAATTGAAAGTCAATTTTGTGGTTAATGGAAAGAATTTCATTTCCTCCCATTTGATTAAAAATATTTGATGTGGCTAGTGTAATTATTCTACCTGAATATTAAGTATATCCAAATCATGTGAAAAGTCAGTGCAAGGTCTTCAGCAGGTGAAATTTGTGCTGGAATTACAAAGAGAACTGCAGCATTTCCTAGCTATGCATAAGCACCAGCCATTGGAAGTATTAATTGGGTTTAAGCTATAAAAAAATTCATGAGATTAGCTTCAGCTGCACATTTGCAGCAAAAATATGCATATTTTCATTCTCCACTTCTACAGGAATCCTGAAGGCTCCTGACTGCTGCTTTAAATGAAAAATGCTCTCTCGGATTATAGGAGTGGCAATTCATTGCAAGATTTGCAACACAAGATTCTCCCCCCTTCACTCTCTTTTTAAAATGGTTCACACATTTCCTAGCTTTGCACTACAGAAATTCACTAGTCTAGCCCTGTTTAAGCTTTTAATATCAGAAATAAGTTCAATTATTGTGATCTACAAGTGGAAATGACTTTCATGATCTTTGAACTTTCTTCTCTTTAGATCCCGTGATACAAGTGCTACCTCGTAGTATCAGAGGATACTGTGAAAACAAGTTTTCTTTCGCATGTTCTAAACGTTTATGTTAATGTAATTCCATACCTTGCTGAGTATGATCCCAAACTGCACACATTCCCCTCCCTTTCCTCACAAACATGAGTTCTTTCTCTTTTTTTTCCTCCTCCACACCCCCACACAGCCAATGTGTCAAGATAAGAGAGATTTCTGGTTACATATTGTAAGACGAGTCTTAAATTGGTGGAAAGGCAAGAAGTAAATTTTTGATAAAGTAAAACCCTTCTTCCTCTAACTTTTAAACCAGTATTTAGTTCATGAAAAGAGGTATAGACAAGCTCCACTCCCATATTCCCACCCACACCCACTCAGTACCCAGCACGTTAGTTGCATTAGTCCCAAGAAGCATCTTCCAACAGATGTTTTGCTTTTGTATTAAATTTACACATTCTTTGGAGTTATTCCCTTGAGCCTGTCTACAGTAATTTTCATCACAGCCTTAGTTCATTTTTATCAGAAGTATTAAAAGGTATTGGAAGATATTCCCAAAGCACAGAACTGAAGGAACTGCCAAAGGTCAGTTTTAACTTTTCTTACAAGTCCAGCAAATAGAGAGAACACAACACACACTTTTGATAGTGCTGTTCTTTCAGATGTGCATCAATAACGGGGAGCTGTCAACGTAAGTTTCAAATTAAGTGAAACATTTTTAGCATCTAAGTGCCAGAAGATATGAAAAAAAATTCATAGCAGTTTGGTTTACAGCTAATTCATATTTTGTTAAAAAATATTTCAGCAATTTTGATGAAATCAGAAGATTGCCTTAATATTAATAGGCTCATGATTATTTTATCAAAAACAGCTTGTTCAATGCAAAAAATGATTATCTCTATTTAAGTCAATCATGATAAATGGAACAAAATAAATATGACAACCTCTTTAATGAGAACATATAATGAAAACATGTATCCCCGAAACCTAGCTTGTCAATCTGTTCATTCTTTCCCTTTGAACATTTTAAAGAAACTTTCATGTACCCACAAGAATGCACCTTAATTCAACATTCCTAGTTGAACTACCAAGAACTATAGAAGCATTGGAAAATTTGGGTGATGATGTGATTCCAGGTAACTTCAAATAATCACATTCTGATTTTTTTTTATAATGAATCCTTGTAATACTTTGCTGTTCCTGTTTGTTATGTTACTGCTTCTGTTCATAAAGAGTTTAAAACTAATCTGCTGATGTTTTAAACATGATGCCTATTCAGAACAGCAAAATTCAGACACACAGAGTAGTATGGCAGTAGAAAGTAAAGATAAATGTCAAAATATTGTTGTTCCATTATATTTTATGAATTGTGCCAGTTTCTTAACTGTTTATGAATAGAACCTTCAGGCAAACTCTAGTCTGCACTTTTAAGCACACATTTTATGCCACAGTTTGGAAATACAAACAATATATGCATCTATATTTTTCTAAATGACTGTTTCCAGAATAGCCAACCTGCAGTGGATTACTCTAGAAACATTTTGCAGTTTTTAACACATTTTAGCAAAATATATTGAAAATAATTATTTTAAGGGTTTGATTGCCTCTTATGCTACAGAATTTTGAGAGTAGTGAATCTTCTCATACATGACTGCACTGGACACTGATGCCAGAAGGAGCTGCAGTCTAAGATTTCCATCACCTTTTTCCCCCAAGTTATACACTCTACTCTTTCAATCCTGTGCAATAGAGTCAGCAGGAGAAACATTGTGCCCACAATGCTAATTCTTACATTAATAGTCTCACTTGTTTGCACAAATCACTTGAATTAACTGTTTTGAATTATTAAGTCATAAACGTCACACTGCAATCAGCAAAGGAATGAGAGAAATAGCTGAAGTCACTTTGTCCCAACAGCCACTGACCCACCTCTCACAGCACACTGGAGCTGTAAGAGACCTACTAGGGGAGAAAATTCACTGACCCACCTCTCACAGCACACTGGAGCTGTAAGAGACCTACTAGGGGAGAAAATTCACTGACCCACCTCTCACAGCACACTGGAGCTCTGAGAGACCTACTAGGGGAGGAAATTAAGTCCTGTAATGAAGCCCTATGACACAAAATGTGAGAGTTACACAAACTCTGAGTACTCAGCAGTCAAATCCTTCTCCATGCTCATAGTCAGTCTACACTGTGGTTTTCTTGGGCATAGGGCCATTTATGCTAGGCTTTCCCAGAAAATGCCAGACTGATTACACAGAGTACAGTTCTGGAGAAATGACAGGACTGATGTACAAACAATGCTTCCAGTAGTGAGCTCAGGACAGATTTCTGTAAACAATGCAACTGAGGTGCTAAAATGTTAACCAACCACAGTGAACTTTTTAAAATCAGTTGTGTGAAGGAAAGCCATCTCAGGTGAGCTGCAAAATAAACTGCAAATGCTTATTCACACAGTGAGAAACTGTTAATGAGAAAGGGATCAAAGCACTTGACTCAAATTCTAGACAGAGAAGCTACATGACTTGTTTCAGAGATATTCCCCTGTAAGATTCTTGGAAACAAGTTTGAGTACATACACGTAAGATTCTTGGAAACAAGTTTGAGTAGAGGTCTCTACATACACTTGAAGGTACAAAGTTAGATTTGATTGACTGGAAACTACTTGCAGGGGGAGCTCAAACATGCCCCATCCAGGACATGAGATGCCAGAGCAGGAAAGGAAACTGCCCACAAGCACAGGGCTCAGCAGCTGCCCAGAGGGGGACAAGATGACAAATCTCCTGTGTGATGATCACAGCCTCATGGGTCTGTTTATTCCAGGTGGCTTTAAAGGCTAATAAATCCCCTGATGGCAGCAGGTGGCCCAGCAGGGGCAGACACAGTATGAGCTGTCTCCATGCTCCAGCTGGAAGTGCACCTGCGTGACCTATCCCTGGTGTGAGTTTGGAGCACTCCCTGTCCCCATGGCCCTGCCTGGCAATCCTGGGACCACCTGCCTGTCCTTATCTTGGGTCTGTTCATGGTAGGGCAAAGCTGCTGGGGGAGGTCCCTGCCCCATGTCAGTGCACCCTCAGTGCCCACACAGCCAGGGGCTCCCCACAGGTGCTGCATGGCTCACAGTCTGGGATAAACTGCTAAAAGAGGACCTTGACAGGCTCTAAAACCTGTGGTTCCTGCAGAGTGAGGAGGTCAGTTCCACGGCTTTCAGCCTCCCAGCACAGGTTTACACGTGTGCCAGAGGGGCAGGGATGGAGGCACAAGGTGTTAAAAGGCCTGGCCACACAGACCAGTGCAATCAGAGCAATGTGCCTTTACTGGAACCCAGATGAACACAAGCAGTACTTGGCTGGCAGCTGCCCCTGGGCTCCAGGTCCCTGGACCAGCTATCCTCAGGAATTCATCAGACACCTCTACAGTTACTGCTCCAAAACCTCTTGTGACCCACGGCCCTTTCTCCAGGAGCTGGACCCTGACTGCTCATCCCACCCACTGCACAATCCTGCTTCAGGGTTACTGCGGGCCACATACACAAGAGAACACAAAAATTAATCAGGATGAAAGTTTAAGACAGAACAAACTAGAGTTACAAGGTGCAAGGTCCAACTTCACAAGCATATTTTCTATCAGCTTGCTTAAATACGACCTGCCATTTTTATACTCCCTTCTCTTCATTTTCACATGGTTCTTCCCCATCCTTCTCTCTACTCTTGCTTCCTCCCAAATTAACCACTTGTGCCTAATTACACCTTTCCTGCTAATCCTAGATTTGCAACAATGTTCACAGACTCAGAATTTCTGATATTGTTATCCAGGTCATCTCAGCCTTACATGATATCAATGCTACAACTACCAAGGCACCACTTGCCCTGCCAGGTCTCAGTTCCAGCAAGGTTTCCAGGACTCCCCAGAGTTCCAGGTGCAGTCTGTGACTTTCCTCATGACCCCTACAAGCTGTGGAGCACAGCCACTCCTCACGCTCCATCGCCTTCTCACCCCATTGCTCCACTGACTTCTCATGTCATGAAGTTTCTCACTGTTTGGTCAGTGAGCTCAGCCTTCAGGCCTGAGCTTTGTCCTCTGTATGGAAACCTTAACAGCACATTCTTGTGTCTCATCACTGACAGAAAGTCTCTGAAAAATCAAAGTGCCCGTGACCTAATTAAGTACCTTTACTTTCTTCCATGAAATTTCACTCCTGTTTGCTTGAAATGGATACTGATAAGAATTATCATTTCACTACTGTTGATGTTGGCAACATGCTAAAAGTTCACCTGAATATAATTCCTGGTAATGACCTTCAGAATTCTGGGCAAGGCACTAAAACCCACTCCTCAAACACCAGAAAATAATACTTGCTTTTAAAATCGTGAGTTTCTAACATCTATTTTGTTCTTTTCTGCCTCAATTTTGAGCTAACAAAACCAAACATTTACTACTGTTTATAGACATCCATGGGGGAGAAGAACCTAAAAAAAAAAAAAAGAAAGAAAAAGCTGAAATTCTTATCCATCCATCCAAATAGCTTTGCTCACAGGTAAATTTATTCTCTGAATAAATTTATTCACAAGAGGATTTTTAAAAAAATGAACATAAAAAAGCATGAAAATATGCAGCAGTGAAGGAGGATGTTTTTCTAAGAACAAGGGGAAATAAAGTCCAAACACTCTGCCTCTGCTCTTTCTGCACACACATCAAGTCTCAGTGGTCCTACTCCCCTCCAGACTACCAGACAGGAATGAAATTTAGCAGCCTAAACCAGCTCCCCTCACACTTGCTGCTGCTATTAATGTTAATTTTCTCATTCAGGCTGTATCATAATGCCAAGATGAAAGATTCAGACTGCCAAAGAATAACTAGCGGCAGTGAGAGGCTGCCTGGGGAAAAGACACAGTTGCACATCATCTGGTATAATTTTTTCCATCAGGACTGTTTGAGGAACTAGAGAGAAGGCAAGGGGGTGGAAAGAAAAAGAAGTAGCACAAATTATCCTTTGTTCATGTCCACTTATTTTTTCTTTCAGAAAAATATGGCAGCCCAAGTGCAAGATCTTAACAGCTTCACTGAAAATTATAGTAAGATTAATTCAAATATCATCATAGTGAATATACTGTGGAAGCTAACAGCTACATTATTGAACCATAAACATGGTTACCCACAGCGAGTCCCTTAAAATGCTGTGCTTTAATTTCTAATGTCCTATTTTTATGAGAAATTTAATGGGAATGAAGGCTTGGTTGTTCAGTAAATACTTAAACTTTTAGAATAGAATAAAGTAGAACAGAAAATTTCAGTTAGAAGGGATCTCTGATGATTATCTGCTAATTTGAAAAACTTATAGGAGAATGACTACTACTGATAAAAGGCTAGTTAAAAATTTGCAATTTCACTACTCTTTTGTCATTTGCATTTAGAGTCTCAGCAGAGATCAGGTCTAACTTGGAACACTGGATCAGACTGGATCAATGTCTGAGCAACCCAATCTGACCCCACAGCTGTCCCTGCTTTGAAGAAGAGTCTGGACTACACATCTCCTCAAGGCCTTCTCCAACCAAAAGTTTCCATTATCCTGATATCAATACACATTTGAAGAACAGAAAAGCAACAGGATGGATCATACTGAAAAACTGAATTGTGTAGGTTGGATTTGCACATTAGATAACTTAGCAGACATGTACTATTCTATGAAGACTATGACAGGAATTCACAGTACATTTACACAGTCTTGGAGTTGAGCATTTGCATATCTTAGTGCACATAAACACTCAAGAATGAACAACCATAAAAGGGTCTTCCACATATGGCAATATGATCGTTGGAAACAGCTGCGAAGAACAACTATGTGATTAAAGTTAATATATAATTTTATTTAATAAACAAATAAATTACAAATAAAAGCAAAAAAATGGCCTCCAAATTGGAGTAAATATAAAATTTATATTAAAAAAGTCAGAGCTGAGTGTTCTCTACTGAACTTGGGTTTCTTTTTGACCTATTGTTCCATCTAATATTGCCTAATCTCTACTGAATCTATCTGTCCTCAACCTCACTACTTTCAGCTAAACTGGTCTAAGCTTTTTCTTTATTTGAGAGATTAACCAGACTAAATCTTAAGCAATAAACTAATTCATAAGAGACAAAACTGATCGTGCAAAAGTCTATTCCTCTCTCAATAATCCACCTCAAAGCACATTAAACTGCCATTCTTAAAATGTTCACAAGTATAGTAATATCAAACTAATGGAGTAAGGTTTGGAAATCCCAAGAACATGAAGCTAAAACTGCCCACGTGGATAGTTTCGGTTTCATAAAACAGGGTAATGTCTTGTTATCATGGGATAAGAAATGGTAATAAATAGCTAAATGATGTGGAGTCTTGGTCAATCTTATTTGGTCAGCAGCTCAAGCTCCTGTCAGCACAGAAGCAGCAGCAGCTAGCTCTTACTCTAAAACCCCAAAATGGGATGACCTGCAGTAAAACAGGCACCAGCAGACCAAGTGCCAAGTTGTTGGCTCCACAAAATAAGAGCTGACATGATATTTAGGAAAACTGTCACCTTCTGCACCAGATGAAGCAAAGCATTCTCATGGAGGATTTCCCTGAAGAAGAAGGTGGCATAGATGCTCTTTAGTTTTACGTTTGCAGATAACAGTGCAAATTTGCCACTTTTTGTGCTTAATTTGTCTAACAAAGAATAGAAAGCATTCACTTTGGAGCATAGCTATGCAGCAGTTTCTGTGACTAGGCAATACAAGGATCCTTGATTGTAATTGTTCCCTTTTGTGTCATGGACTGTAATTGTGGCAAATGAATCAGAAAATTCATCCTTTAAAAAATATCCCTCAACTTTTTATATACTGAACTACATTTGGAGGGGGAGAACAGGAAAGGTATCATCTTTTCTAGTGAGCCAAAAGTGTTAATTGAAGTGGTGAATTTTTCATGTAGAAAGTAATTTAATATTCTCAGAACTTCTGATATATCTCAGAATTATTCTTTAATAAAAACTTTGTCAGCCTGCCACAATCTTTTAATAAACTAGCTTTTCCAGGATGGTATAATCCATTGTTTCTCTGCTCCATCATAAATACTGCCTACATATTCCAGAACTCAAATTATATTGTCCCACACATGCACACTTTCAAGTTGAGCTATTCCCCAGTTTCATCAACTCTTCTCCTATTATTTTTTATTGCTTTAATAAGGTAGCCACTGCTCTGTTCCCAAGCCTTACACAACAAAACTAAGAAAACTTGCAAGAGGTTATGTTCTATCTGATCTTGTTAATACTAATCCTAAATATCTAATCTTTTAGACATTTATAGAGGTGGGAATGGGTGAAAACTGAACAACTAAAGATTTTGGTTGCTCTTTAGAAGATCATTATCTACAGAGCACAAGAGCATTCAGAATAATATCAAATATAGGTTACTGCAGTTCCTTGTTGCAATTTAGAGGTTGGAATGGAGCTTACAGCTCACCCAGCCCCGACGCAGGGACACCTCCCACCAGAGCAGGTTGCTCAAGGCTCATCCAACCTGGCTGTGAACACTGCCAGGGTTGGGGCAGCCACAGCCTCCCTGGGCAACCTGGGACAGGGTCTCACCACCTTTAGAGTAAAAAACTTTAAATAAAAAAATTACTTTTTGTATGAAACAATTTCTCCATTGGAAATATCCTAGATCTACAACTGCATTGCAATAAGTGTGAAGACACACATACTAGTTTTAGAAGGAGTTTATGTGCTTGTCTCTATTTATGATATGCCATTGTTTGGGTTCCTTCCAGTGGGGGGAGTGTGAAGTTTTTTCCCCTTATTTTTCAATCCCTGCTGGACATGGCAAACCCATACCCTACCTTTTACAAGTCTGTACCTTTGGTTTGTGAATCTCCAGAGCACGACAGTAACACAGGGAATTGATAAGCATATTACAACCTTCAGCAGACCTTAGAAAATGTGACTGAGCTGAAAGGAATATTTTAAGAAGAAATTGTAGTAATTTATATTTTTTAAATCTCAAAATCAACTAGACATTTTTAAATATATCTGTAAGATATCAGTATGCTTTTTCTCCCTGAATCTATTCCTGCATTATCGTATTTCAACAGTTTTTTGTGACCTATTATATAATACAGCAGTGAAAGCTGACAGGCTCTTATCTTTTTAAATGGTGTCCTACCCTTACATTGGTGTATCTAAATGACATGTCAGCATTTTACCTCAGTGTAAAATCTACCTTTGAGAGATACAAAGCCCAAAAAGTCTACACAACAGATTCTACAGCACATATATTATAAACATATATATAAATTAAAGGCACTGCTGAGTGAAGAGTGTGAAATTCCTCCCTCCAGCCTCAACAAAGAACTGCCTACAGATTATTAACGTTTCTTAAAGTTTAAGTCAAAACCCCCAACATGTCCACACATCAAACATCAAGAAGAAAGATTATCAGTTCCACCAGAAAATACAGTTAAATCCACTCAAAGTACATTGAAGGCCTAGACATATTTTCCCTCATCAAGCAGCATCACCTTAAGCCATAACCACAGCTCCACCATTTGCTACTGTGCCTCTGTTTCAGATGTGCTTTCTCCCCGGCCGTGTTACCAGGATGACTTTGGGAACACTTAGCAGCCACCTCAGGGCAAGGTTTGGCTGCTGAGCTCAGCTAACCCAGGGGAGCAGTTTGAGTTAGGAACATTATGCCAGAAGAGGCTGAGGTACACTCCCCAATTCCCATGCAAATATACTATAAATTTCATACTAACTTTCTGAGGTAACTTACCGATTTTTACTGTTTCAAGGAAGTCCAGCATAAAAGGATTGAACAAATGAAGAATTCCCTCCACTTGACACCTCTTAGAGCACAGTGTGTTTATACAGAACCAGACAAGAAACAGGACTAGTAACAGCAGTTCCATGAGCACATTGCTTTGGAGTTAAATCTGTAACTATTCAACAGCCTTTTCCTGCCTTGAAAAAAATTCCTTAGTGGGTCCAACAGTGGACCAAACAAAACATTTTCTGTGACACAGCTATGGAAGATTTCTTCAAATACAAATGGGACATACTTTATTGTAAACCAGAACTCTAACAGATACTGCATTTCACAGTTTTTGCTGTTGAGTTTCTTTCCCCCAGAAAACTTCTTTTAAATTTTATTCAAGGAAGTCACTGGAGTCAAACAAACAAAACCCCCTTCATTCAAACAGGGAAAAGGGTCATTTGAGCCAGTCAAATTCTTTCACGAGCCTTGTAGACAGAGATCTCTGAAGGTTTTTATGCACTGGACATTAACAGGAGAGAAGAAAATTCAAACACAACTACACCTTTCCATAAATGCCATGATGTGGAACAGAACTAGAGCCCTGTAATACAATCCAGCCCATAATGTGAACAATGTTGTACAGTGGCTGTTGCATAAGGAAGGCAAAGGAGAACTCGTTCACTTTAGGAAATAATATTGCTTTAATAATACCAACATTCACATAGGTACATTGCAACTGCTACTAAAAGTCAAAGAAGAAAAAGACTCTCTTTACTAATGTCCAAATTAACTCATATTTTCATAATAATTCAGTGTCAGAGCTATCTTAAACATTTTAGAGGCCTTGGCACATAGTGCAAACAATGCATACTTATTTTTTCAGCCTTTTCTTTCCCCTGCCTATGAATTAGCTGTATAAATAATATTTTTTATAAATATATTCCCAGACAGCTGTGTAAACAAGCAAGAACAACCACATTTTAGCCATTCCCATATAAACCTCCTTTGACATTAATGCTCACAGACATATGACATAGCTTCTACACTCTGATTCAATAAATAATTTCAAAAACCCAAACACCCAACCCCCCCAAAATAAAAAGAATCACAACCCAAAACACAAAGAACAAGCTTTTAGAAACAGAAAGGAAAAGAAGTGAAAGCAATCTTTAGATTTCTCTTCAAATGCAACTCACAACGTGAATGGGATATACAGCTTCTCTAGGTAAAAAAGTAGTCCCCAGACAGCAGTCAAATGACAATATTACAAACAATACTGCAAGTTAAATGAATGGCACTGCATTAACTACAGATGAGCTACCCTAAAGTTTGGTTGAAAAAGACAAGAAAGACAAGATAAGAAGAAAAAGATCCTTGGTCTGTCACTGACATACCTAGACACGGTGATATAGTGCCCGTTGGCTTTTCAGTCTACTGAAAGCAAAAAGAAAATCCTTGACTCTAGAGCAGGGACATGGATAGGGCTTAAGACATCGCAACACAACAGACCAGGTTGTTCACAAGGGAGTCCACTAAGACGTCAAAGAGAAAGTCTGAAAGTCTTAAGTAAAGGTTCACTCTAAAAAGCTCTGAAACCTCCTGATTATTTGCTACCAGACAATTACAGTTTTGCTAATGGGTAACTAAAATTAAGTTGGGTATTTTTTCAAAATAGCATTTCAGTTAAATCATCCTTAAATCATTCCTTAAAATATCAAAACTACCGCTGAAGCTGTACAACACACGATGTACCTACTACTTTCTTCTTTCTATGGACTGGAGAATATATTCAGGATGCCCAAATAACCCAGAAACTCTCCCTTTGCTCTAGGACCTGGAAGATCAGTTCCTGTGGGCCAGATGTACACAACATGAGAATGGGTCCTCCTACAATCCTGTATTCACCTACAACCTGCCCATTCCTACCTCCACCCCCATCTCCCAATCCCTCTGGCATTTTATGAGAGCAGCACCAGGTACTTCCAAGATTAATGACTTGCTAGAGCCAACGGCCTACAGCAGTCTCACAGGTTATCAGCTTCCTCCAGCTGGTCTTTAATCTCCCAACAATCCCCAGCACCTTCATCATTATCGGTTAATTAGCATTAATGAAAGCTATGCATACACAGCGAGAGGCTAATACACCCCCAAGCTTATATGTCAGAAATCCTTACTTAAAAAAATAGTATCCTGTATGAATCATATCTGCATTGTTAAATGAAGGAATATTTCCCTACCTACCCAAAGGCATAAGCATCAGTTAGAGACTAATGATCTGTAAAACTCTGTGAAAGATAACAATACTGCAGAGTTCAGACATTAGAAAAAAGTCAATCTCCACCCCCCTCATCTTCATTACTTTTCTCTACCTGTTCTCAACCCATGCCTTCTCTACCCAAGAGATTCTCTACTTTTTGGCCACTACTATATCCACTACTACATGCCTTGCTTTAAAATAAGATGATATAACCCCAAAAACTCCAGAAATATCTGTTGCACAAAACTACTTTGAGGTGTGACAGTTGTCTCCATATGTTGCATATAATATTCACACTTCACTGGTCTATAGGGTAATTGCCTATTCCTGTAATTCTGCCAGGATTTATATAGATATCTGTGGTCTGCTCTCTTCCACTGACTGAGAAAAGCATACTTTGAAATCTGTGCCTCCAAAACTCACAACACTTTGGTCCTGTGGTTTCATCACACCCCCAACCTGCTAAGCATTCCAACAATATCATGTATTGGAAAACAAAACTACATGATTCATTGGATCTAAACACCTTAAGAGAAAGGATGTGGAAATAAATATTTAACCAATATTTACATTGTTAAGGTAATGTAAATCATGACAAATGCATTTTAATGCCATATTCACAGAATCAACATATGTAAATCCATTATTTCAACACTTTCCTTCTGATTAAATCTCTTTCAAAAGAACTGCAAATGTAACTTTTTTTAATAAGGCCATTAGTAGTCACACTGATATTTTTATTTCCTTACTACAAGGGAACAGCTTATGTCTTCTTCTAACAAGCCTGTGACTTTTATCCTGAGTTCTCTAGGCTTGTACCTCCTGCCATGCCAACGTAACCACAACAAAATGTTTTCATTTGACCCAACAGAGAGAAAGGGACAACTTCATTGAATTATTATAAACAAGACTAAAATCGTTTCAAATGGAACACTTTAGATCACAGGTATTTCTAGTGGCTCCAAAGAGCAACACATTGAGTAAACTCAATCGTTCCAGGACTCAGACTCTGCACCAAGGTTAACATGCAAAGCCAGTGGTACTCTGCAAATCTCAACTGGCTCATATGCCCTGCTTCCATCTCCATTCCAGCACTAAATGATAATGCCTGTTTCTATGAAGACTGCTTATGACACTGAGTTAGAAAATACTACTCAGACAATTTGGTCAATAGATCTTATTTACTGAGAACTTTTTAAACTAACGTCACTCAAGAATTAACAGAGATTGCATAGAAAGAAAATTTGGTATGACTAATTTCACAGCAGAGTATTAAAGTACTCAAAAATCCTACTTTTGTTATCTTTAATTCAAGTATACTATACTTCAAACAGTTGTAGAACCATCTGCCATCTAAATCAGCTGGTCCTGTATTTATTTCTGAATATTAAAACCCTGTAAGGGTCTGGCCTCCACTGAGACTGGAAACAGGAGTCAGAATGTAGAAAACAGCAAACAAATTACTGCTAATTGAAATGGATGTGCAAGACTTAATGTTACCAGAGCCTTACTTGGGACAGGAATCAGAGAAAACCCCTTATGCATTATTCCAGGGTTTCAGATTAATGTGCTAAATGCATGTAGAAACCACTACCCCACCCTCAAATTCTGGAAGTGGAGTTATTTATGAAGCAATCAAATCTCTCAGTTTACAAAAAATGAAGAGTCTTCTGGATTCTTTAGTTGGTAATTTCAACAGCACTCTTTTATCCATTCAAAACACAGCAAATACAATGCCAGTTTATCTACAATACTGATGCTCAGCAGAAGTCAGACAAATATTTTTGTTCAGGCTACACTAGAGGACTAAATCAAGAAATCCTCACTAGATTTCCACCTACATTATGTACAGTCACCTCACCTAACTCAAATGACTAATGCCTTGAAGTTTCATTCCAAACTGCATTGTCTTGCCTGTGTCCTGAAGGTATATTTGTTTCAAGGTTTGGGTTTTCTGGGGGGATTTTGTTGGTGTCAGTTTTTATAGCTTACTGTCACAGAACCTTTATGGACACACTGAACAGAATTAATATTTTACACGTTAAACACATCTCACCAAAGAGAACACAAAGAGTAAACTAGAAGAATGAAGAAGAAACTCTTCACCAGAAGCAGGCAAGCTCCAAGACAGAAACAGAGCACTTTTTTTTCCAATGTCAGTAATTATTTCTCCAGTTTAATCCTTTACTGTGAGGCTGGTGAGGCACTGGCACAGGCTGCCCAGAGAAGTTGTGGCTGCCCCATCCCTGACAGGGACCAGGCTGGACAGGGCTCTGAGCAGCCTGGGCAGAGAGAGGTGCCCCTGCCCAGGGCACAGAGAGAGGGGTCCCTGCCCAGGGCACCGAGAGAGGGGTCCCTGCCCAGGGCACCGAGAGAGGGGTCCCTGCCCAGGGCACCGAGAGAGGGGTCCCTGCCCAGGGCACCGAGAGAGGGGTCCCTGCCCAGGGCACAGAGAGAGGTGCCCCTGCCCAGGGCAGAGAGAGGTGCCCCTGCCCAGGGCACAGAGAGGGGTCCCTGCTCAGGGCAGAGGGGCTGGTCCTGCCTTCTGCTCTGCTCTCACTTTCACCAGTGACACAGAAACCTTAGTGGAGACGTGTATGTTTGTTGCATGCAGCTGTTTACAGACATTGTTCAGATAAATAATACAAATATCTCTGTGTGTAAAGACATCACTAAGCTGAGAAAAAGTATCTACACACACTCAAATCATAAATTTGTATGTATATGCCATACACACGTATTGGAGTCACAGATAATGTGTGTACTCCAAAGTCAAGAATATATACTAAGAAACAGACTTAGATGGGCAGGTCTTAGAATAGTTAATTATGAATCAAAGAATGAAAGAACAGATATCAGGTCCTGAGATCACTTGTGGCCAGGAAGCTGTGAGCAAAGTCGCTGGGACTGACTTGACTTGTGTCCTAATGCAAAACAGAGAAGGTTTGATAGGCTTAACTTGTTTATCTCAACATACTATAGTACCATGTGGGCCTACAGAGATAAGTTCTTACACTAGAGACAGCTATCAAAGCCAGGAGCAATGGAAGAAAGTGCTTTGTCAGATAAATACATCAGGGATGCTGCATATTCTGGACTGAGGCTGTGTATTATCAGGCACATAAAAGTACAGGAGCTGCCCTATCCTCTCAGTCTGAGTGAGAATTTGTCAATAGGAAAGATGGCATTTTCCCCTTAAATTAAACTCAAAAGAGCACGTCTCTATCACCACATCCTTTCCCTCAGCTGTTACACATGCCATACTTTTGACATTTATCCAGCCACTAGGTATCAAAAAAATGTTATTCTTAAAACCATTCCTGAATCTATTCTCTGTTTTACCTCTAAGACTAAAAACTCTCCTCCCCATTATCCCACAGCTTTCCCCTCAAACAGTCAAAAAACAAAAATAGTTATTCTAGTTTCGAACTCTGATCACTCCTCTTCACAAACAACATTTATGACTGTTGCTTTAAGAAACTTCTAAAGAGACTCAGAGATATTTTTCTTTGTCTGTGAAAAGGAAAATTGTTTTCCTGCATCTTATACAGAACCATTGCTGCATTGAAAACCTTTAAAATGCATGAAATTCATAGCAGAAAACTCTGTGTATTTCAAGCCTGGGGCCAGAGACTATAACAATTTATCACAGGGAAAATATCTGTATGAAAAGGAAAAATACAACCCTTGGCCTTCCATATACATTCTTCAGAGACTCTAGGATACAAATATCCCTAATAAAAACCTGATTTGGCACTGTACTACTTCACACATTCACATGATGTGACTTAAGACACTAGCAAATTTATAATATTTCATTGCAAGAATAACTCAGCCACATACTAAGTATGCTAAGACATTATTAGACACCACAAGTTTATGTTGAAAAAAGCATGGCTAAGATTGTGAAGTTGAGTCCTCCAAGACAGCAAAGTGACAGAAACACTCTGCCAGGACTTATTTGAGTCATCTTCTGCATATGCATTATAACCAAAATCTTTCCCCTTATGTGGAGGTGAAGTTTTGGGATACAAGACCTTTGTTTCAGTGAGCAGAAAAGGATGGAGAGTGGACTCATTGAGAGAACCTACAGATTATTTTTTCACCTTCATAGTAGAAGATTTCCTTTTCAGAAACACATTCCTTACATATTTTGTACATCCCAAACTGCCCTTTATGCACAAAAGAGACTAATGTACTGATTCAAAACAGAACTGAGACACAGTGAAATTCAGGTCAGGAATCTCTGCTTTCTTGTATCAGTTTGAAATGCCTGTCACAGCATCCAGTAATGAAAGAACAGCTGGTAAGGTCAAAATCTACTGAGCCCAAGTAGAGTTGTGGAGTTTGGGACTGCTGCCAGTCAGATTCTGATGAATCAAGTCAGGCACTGAGGAAACATTTGCACAGTATCACATAAGATCTCTTTGGAATAGATATTTCTCCAGAACAGCACTCAATTATTTTTGTCTTGTCCTTTCTCTTTCTGAAATCCCTCATTTAAACATGAAAAGTTCCCCTCATTTTAGCTTATTTTCATGCACGTGTCTTGGAAACAAATTCTGTGTGATTACTGTGACAGACAGGAAGGAATCACAGGATCATTTACGTTGAGAAAGGCCTTTAAGATACTCATGTCCAACTGTGACTTAATGCTCTACTGGATGACCAGCAGACTTTCTGTGCTGGTTTGAGCTGAGGTAGAGTTAACTTTCTTCACAGAGGCTAGTATGGGGCTATGTTTGGGTTTTGTGCTGAACACAGAGTCGATAATGCAGAGATGTTTTTGTTATTGCTGAGCAGAGTTTACACAGAGTCAAGGCCTTTGCTGCTTTCCGTACTGCCACACTGGCAAGGAAGTTGGGGATGCATGGGAGATTGGGAGGAGACACAGCTGGGACAGGTGACCCAAACTGACCAAAGGGATATTCCATACCATAGGACATCATGCTCAGTATATAAGGTGGGAGGAAGAAGGAGGAAGGGGGGACATCTGGAGTGATGGCGTCTGTCTTCCCATGGAACCGTTACGCGTGATGGGGCCCTGCTCTCTTGGAGATGGCTAAACACCTCCTGTCTTCGGGAAGCAGTGAATTAATTCCTTGTTTTGCTTTGCTTGTGTGTGCAGCTTTTGCTTTCTCTATTAAACTATCTTTACCTCAACCCATGAGTTTTTGCTGTCGCGCTCCCCCATCCCACTGGTGGGGGAGTGAGTGAGTGGCTGTGTGTTTCTTGGCTGCTGCTGGGGTTAAACTCCCCTCCCAGGTGTGTTTATATTGCAGAAACATTGCTCTAGATGTGGACTTGCTTGACAGATAATCCCACTGGGTTGCTATTAGTAGTACAGACAGATGAGTCATACATTGTCCAACACCTTCTCATGGCAAAAAGCAGCAGTGAGGCCAAGGAATTATTCATTCTAATTCAGACTACAGAAGGAAAGGGACCTGAGGACTTGAGGAGGGGCAAACTTTTCTACCTATTCTTTCCAGTAAGCACAAGTCTTCTACTGCTATCTGATCTGTCCCATCAAATCTCAGTCTCAGCTTTCTACTCTCTAAGGTCTCAGTGTCAACCAGATCTGCTATTTCCAGCTGGTTCCCAGCCACCACTTCCAGCTCTTGCCTCACTTGCAATCCCAACCCCCTGCCCACCACTCTACAGGCACTATCCAGCATGACAATTCCATCCCTTTGCTTCCCAGATTTTTGCTGTGTATCCTGACCAAGTTCTAAGCCCATTTTTCTATGCATATTAGGTGCAATTTACACTCTAAAACTAATGAGGCAATTTTTTTGTTTGGTTGGTGTTGTAATCCTCATCTCACATGCAGCATACTGCACTGAGACATGGCAGAAGCACAGAACTGGACCCAGCACAGTCTGAAGCAAACTCAAACTGTAATTATAAGGAAAATCCTGTGTGGCCTTGAACTGGAATAAGCTCATTTGGTTTGAAACTTCAGGGCATATACTTGCAAAATTCAACCAAGCCTTTACTAAAACCATGTAAAATGTGATTTTCAAAAGCTCATGGCTCAGTCAAACTGAGGTGTTTCACAAACTCCTGGGAACACACCTATATAGATCATGATTTTTACAGACCCATGTCTTGTGCTTTCCACAATGATGGTAGCAATTTCCAAATATTTAATTGTTTGGTTTCCTCTCTCCATTCCCACAGTGGAAAACCACAAACATCTCATCTTGACAATGTGTGGAAGCAAATAAATTTACCATCACAGTATTATTCAGGCTCAGTAAAACTTTCTCAGTAGAAAGGTCAGTCCAAAAGTTATTCTACACCTAAATGCACACTTGTAAAGAAGGTATTGTAAACCAAAATAAGGAGAAAACATAATAATAAACAGGTTTACTTCACCTCATACTACTGACAGTACTCTACAGTGGAATGTGTGGGTTATTTTAGCATAAAGATAGTTCTGATTATGCAAACAGTGACTCTGCTTCATCCCCCTTTCTTGACCTAAATTTAAAGATTTCTGTACTCTGCCTCATGTTAAACACCTTAATATTTACTCCATTATCATACCCTGATTTACAGAGATCTGACATTTCGAGGGCTTTTTTTTTGATCTGCTAAGAAAATGACCCTCTTTCCTTTTAAGTCCATTACTCATTCCCAGTCTTCACTTGTACACACCTGACCAGAATATACAACAGTGTCACAGGCAAAGTTATAAACGGAACTAGCCCTTCTGGCAAAGGCAAGACTTAGAAGAATAATCCTCTGTACACTGAATTCAAATATTTTCAGAGGCCCTTTAGCTCCTTTATTCTGGATAGTGTTACAGTTAATACAACCTACCACCTGAGGAGCCCAATAAAAGTGAAGAAGCTTCCAAGTTTATTGCTGTCTATCAACACGTTAAACACATTAGGTGCCTCAGCATGAGTTTTTCATTTAGAACAAGAGAAGGAAATCTGTGTGATTTTCTTTCATTTGCTCTTTGCAGATATGTTGAGTTTTTTATTATTCATGCTAGTATGCCTCTGCTGACTCTTAAAACATCTGTCCCACTGTTTGCAATTCCTGGAGTGCAATGATATCAATCCATGCTGATAATCAGAGGACCTTCAATTAAGTACCTACAAGGCAATGAATGGTAAACAAGAAAACACACAAAAGGACAACAGATTAAATCTTTGCTATCCCAATTCACAGAATCCATTAGAATTTTTTGCCTTAGATTTGAAATTCAAATTCCAGTGAAAAATCAATTAAATGTTCATAACAACATAAAACCTGAGACAATCTGTAAAAAAACATATTGAAGACAGAAACAAGGAGTTGAATGAGATATGTACATCTGAGATTCATATGCCACTGTGATCTGTTTGATAAAATTATACATTCCTCAACAGCACCAATAATTAAAGATCCACTGTTACCAGAATACTTCATTACAACTGAGAAAAAAAACCATTGCCAAAAGTAATTGCATAAGATCTCGTTGAAACCAGCCCTTGCTCACTTAGGAGAGTTGCCCCAGGTTTAGATTTTATGTGAATTTTACAACAGTACTTTAAGTGCAAATCTATTACTCTAGAAAGGGAGAGAGCAAGGAAGGAAGTCCCTGGATTCTACCACTCCATTTTGATCTTAGAACAGCAAGTAACAGGACTTATCATATAAATGAAGCCAAACTATTAAATGAAACAGTATAATGGTGTGACATACGCAAAGCCACCCACAGAGAAAGGGGACAAAGGACTTGGTGCCTGTGATAAATGAGAAGGGCAATTGGAAAGGAAGTAGAAAGGTAATGGACAGAAAACATTTGGGAATTTTCATTTTCCTGAAAAAGGTACCAGATGCAAAAGACACGTTAATTTCTGCAGCAATGCTAGGGGGAGAAAAAAATCAAAACAATACACAACACATTCAGAGGGAAGATGTGTATTGTAGACCAAGCTGAAGTCTCATATGGTATTTATGTATTTTATCAGTCTTCCATCAGTCTCAGCACTACACACAGAGCAACTAGATTATAACTTTCCTTGTTTGACCCTGTCTTCAGATCAAATTATTTTCATAAAAATTGAGGAATTCAGATTAATAGGCAATTATCCCCAAATACCTACAAACCCAGTTTGTTCTCTAACACGTAGACAAGTCGGTTTGAGCTTTTTGCCTTTCCCATCATTTCAACCTGCTCTCTCAGTTTTACCCCAGAACACTGTTGGTGTGACTCAGTGCTGCAGTTGTGTGAAACCATATGCTCAGAAGACCAAGGGCTGCTTGAGCCTGTCAACAGGAACACACATCACTGCTGACATCTGCACCACTTGTCAAACCAGTGCCTAGGAATGTCACTGGGCATTAGGCTCATTTTCACTCATCCAGCTATAGTGCCATGCCCTGTAACTCTTCTGCTCCTGCAGGATGTAAGGTTCAATAGTATGAGTCACCTAACTTGAGAAATAGTAGAATGTAAATAATAAAATTGGTTGCTATAACAGCATTCCAGGCAGCATGTGATCCCAGATCCACAGTCTGATAACAGGACAAACAGAGTCCAAGCTCTAAATGTTAATGAAGATGGGGTTTTTTGTTTGGTGCTTTTTGTTTGTTTTATACTTTTTAGACACATTTCTAAGCAGGAAGAGAGGCCAAGCTGCATGACCCTAGTGCTAACCACCCTTCCTAAAATATGCTTTCTTCTACAGTGATTTCTCATATATGCAAGGGGAAAATTCAGGATGGCACAGACAGCTGGAGAGCCCACGAGCAACCCCCAGCCTTGTGTTCATAGGAACTGCTGCTGTGATCATTCCTGGAAGGAGCAAGGGAAACATTTTCTTGCCCTATTTCCTAACTGTCACACAGATATTATTAAAAAAATCTGGTCAGAAGTCATGCAGTAACAAGTATTACTTTCAAATCATAACATGAAATGCAATCTGAATTGTAAATCTGATACTATATCTTCTTGTTCTGCAAACACTGTCCAAAACTTAGCAAGAACACTTAGCAATATTGAGTGGGAGCATTTCTCCTTTTCCATGAACGCCATATGTTGTATTTGAACCTTTCTTTTCAATGCTACCTCACTAATCTTGTGAGACTTCACTGATCCTTAAAATAAACCAAAAGGCACTTGCTTATTTATTCCAAAAAAGTAGCGATTTCCATCCTAGCACTTGCTAGAAATTTCTGTTTCAGAAACACAAATATTACTACATCATTTACCTAAAAAGTATATTAAAACTGTTGCTATCAACATAAATTATGTGTATTTATATAACAATATCTACATGTACAGTTCTTTATTCAGAGAAAACTTCAATGCCTGTCTTAGCAGCCTTTTCCTAGTAGGAGCACTACAAGTGATAGCAGCTAATCAGTGGTGAGATGACGTTACCAAACTCTCCTCCCAAAGGAAATGGACATTATATATGAGCATTTCTACTGTGGTCATAAGGCCACAGCTTAACAATTTGTGGCACAGTAATCTGCAGCATGACCATTCATCTAATTACCACTGAAACAGTGATATTAATCTACTCATGAAGGGCAAGTTAAGGGTCAATTGCCAGCAGTGAAAAGTGCTTGGTATGGATAATGTGTTCCAGACCTGGTTTCATCTGCTCTTACTGATTTCAGCAGCATGATTTGATTTCATTTCTGAGTGGATAAAAACACAGACCCAAAATTGGGTCAGATCACACCTGCATATTACCTGTGATGAATATCTTCATCATCGCCAAAGGCAAGAGAGCCTCTGACTATCAGTCATGTGCCACTAATGTGGACACCTCACCACATGACTCCACACAAATCACTCCTGCCCAGGATACTTCACATTTCTGGAAGCATCTGACCTCCCCTAGGGTTCAACATTTATAATTTATATGATAATTCTGATCTACAGTTGCTCTCTGTGGAGACTGTTTGACAAGCAGCAATACAACATTTGCTAGGGAATTTTGAAACACGCACACAAACACATGCACACACGTTTTCATAGAAGGAAAACCATGAAAACCACAGGTTTTTGGTGGGGCAGGGGGACAACTTTGAGACAAACTAGCCCCAGAAAACTTGATTTCCATTCTTCTTTGGCAAGCCACAATTCAGGCTTGGTGCTTGTGATGCAGAAAGCACGCACTTGCGAAAATGAAACTCAAATAAGTTTACCTGCCCCTCATCATATATTTATATTGCCTCCTCTTTAGCTCTGAGAGAGGAAAGTGGCCAAGAATGACCGAATGCCTCAGCAAGTGTCAATTTTGACTTCTCTCCTTGCATGTGAAAAAGGCCAACAGACATTTCTGAACTGCTCAGTTGGCTTCACGTCACAGAAACTTATAATCCACACTAACTTTCACAAAGTAAGCACTGTTTATACAGTCCAGTGAAATCATAAGGAATAGTCATATACCTCCATGTCATGAAGAGCTTTCTAATTTCTCTGTGAACAACAGTAATATTAAAAGAATTATGGAAAAATCATGCCCCACACAAAAGCCAGTCATGCCAGCTACATTTGCTCAAGTGCAGTTTTCGACACTCATTTGGTATCCAACAAGTAATGCCACTCTAAGTGCTATCCAAAAGTACTAATTATTTTTATGAAATACATCTGTGATAGTAAGATTTTGCTTAAACTTATACAATACTCATCTAACATTAAAGACTTAACATCAACTATAATTGAAAATCTAAAGTTTTGATTAAACATTTTTGCAATGATTATATAGTAATATCTTATTGTACACAACCTTAACTTAATTTGCTTCTTTCAATTAGTTTTCCAAAGATACCAACTGGGGAGGCATCTGACTGCTCTTCCCATACAATCACAAATCACGTGAAGCAGCATGTAAGATTCCCCTGCTCTGCTCTTTCCAAATTCTGCATCTCTGCAAACAATTTTACAGATATAATTACCTTTTATTACCTGCACTAGCAAAGTAAAACTGCAGCAGTATCACTCAGTTCCCTTTTCTAGTCATGTGCCAGCTCAAGCAATTCTTTTTATTTTGTGATGGCACACTGACTTTTAAAGCTGTTCCTCTTATGCTTTTCTCCCCTTTACTTCAAAGTATTTTTTGGCCATTGCATGGTTGCCAAATTGTAAGACAAATAGAACACTGTAATAAAAAAAGTCATAATCTACAAGACTTCCAAGTTTCCTCATAAATTACAGTATAGTTTTACTTTTTGAATCAGAAAATAAGCAGCTTTATGATTTATTAGCATGTGGCAGAAAAGGGAGAACTAACTTCTTTTTCAGGAAAAAGACCTGTATCGATGGCTTTGTATTTATGCTTTAGTTTTAAATATTAAAGGCTTCCCTTGCAAAGGTTCTTATTCTCCTCTACCTTCTCAGTCTGCACGTTAGAGGTTTCCTCTCCCCTAAACATGCTGAGTTACCAGCTATGTCTTACCTTCTCAAAGACTGAGCCTTTGCCAAGAGTATAGAAGACAGGACCAGACAAACAAGGGCTTTAATTAGGAAAAATTGTGCCATATAGAAAAAAATACAAAGAAGGAAATTAAATAGTTAAAATTTATCACATTCATAAGCCGTGTTCCACTTTAATATTTTTATTATTTCTAAGATATGAGATCACAGCAATTATGCTTTACATTTTTACAAGCCAAGTTAACTTACTGGTCATTCAGTAATCTCATAATGAGCTATTTTGCTTTCAAATATATTTTGGACTTAGTATGGTTTGCTTATCAAGCTTATAAAGAAAAGCCTTTACAGTTGATGCAAAATACCATAACCTTCTTCTAAACATGTCACTGGAGACAAAACAAAAAATAAACTTAGGACCTCATATTTCAAGTTACAGTGAGTAGATCTAAAACATTAGCTTTTCCTTTGGTTTGAGTGGCTAGGTTTTATTTTAGTGATTGTCTTGCTACTAGAAACTAAGAGAGTGCCTAGATATCAATTGCTTTATATCCTTCTATAGCTCAGATAGCCAACAGGTGTCTGAGATGTGCAAATTATTAGGCAAAATCCTGTATAATTTTGTCAAGTCATTACAGAGTGAACCACTAATGGAGGCCATGACTGTAAAATTATCATGCAATGACCCAAGGAAATGTAAAAAACCAGGTGAAAATGCTACAAACACAAATTGAGGTATTGGGCATCTCAGTGGTGAGAACAAACATTGCTCTATGATGCATATTACTGCATGGTCTACAGGGGAATAACTGGGAGTGCTTGGAAGTACATACCTTAATACAGTATTTTATTAATTTTGCCTTTATGCATATTTTAAGGCACAATATCTTAACTGGGGGAGCAATTTCTAAAGCAATACCATTGATAATTTTATAGACACACTTCCCATTTTTACTAGGTAGGAAACCAGCCTTGTCTTTCCAGAAAAATGCTGCATAACTATAACTAATTTACAATAATAGGTTTTGAGTGGTTATCTGCTTGTTTGTTTGCTGATCTACTCCCATAAAGACTTGGCTATAAATATCAATTTTCTTTTTTGTAGACTTGTGCCCACCATTCTGTCACTGGGCACCACTAAGCAGAGTCTGGCTCTGTTGTTTGAAAATAAGAAAAATAAGCTTTATAGCATATGCAAATTTTTCACACAGAAATCCTACCAAATTAATTCAGTAGGGAAGGTGGGGGTGATGACAGACACACATGCATGTGCATATTTTAACATACATCACAAATATGAAAATATGCATATATATATCCTCCCACTCACATCCCTAGGGGAGACAGTATCATTTATTTTAATGACTGTTACAGGAGAGAAGACTAGCATTTAAATCCCTTTTTCTCCTATTTTTTTGATCTTATATTAGGGCCCTTCCACCTGATTTTAGTTTGCCATGGTGTTTTTTTGGTTCATTTTTGCCATATGAACCTGTTGCTTCATGGACTGCATTTAGACTGAAAACTCCACTGTTGGTACTTGCAGAGCACTCAGACCAGTGGTGACCTGGCTCACACACAGAGCTCCCTGCACTAATGCTGTACAGACATACAGCATATCTGTTAAATCATGGAGATGGAAACATGCTCTAAGGCGTCAGTACAGCTAAAGACGTATCTAGATACTTAAACAACTGCAATATACCATTTAAGAATACCTTAAAGTATCTTTAAACATATCATGACAAGTTTGAGAAGTCTGTCACTAAAAAATGAAACCAAAACACCACTCAGAACTAAGTGTAATTCTCAATAAACTAGTAATCTTAATTGTTTCAGTACAGACACACAGATGAAGAACACATTATTCCCCACTGGAGCTCAAGCTACTCATTTTTCTTCTTTCTGTTTTGAGACTTTTCAGAATACATATGATTCTCCAACTTAGAAATTGTACATTTCCCAAAAGCAAAGCAAAAAATGCACTAATTCACACAACCAAAGAAGGCATCATTTTTTCAAGGCATACATCTTTTGAATGCCTAGTGGCTGTTGGAGTCACAGAGGCAATTCAAATAACCCCAGTGAAATCTCTTCTCATTGTTACATCATAAACCAGATACTCCATTTTCTTTGCAGCAGTGTCAGAATTTCCACACTCAAAACCAGACACCACACAGACTTCTGAGGCTAACCAGACCTCTGCCCTTGTATCTCCCAGTAACACCACACTGTGGTACTGCCAGCAAGTGCTACAGCTGGCACTGCAAGGACTCAAAAGACAAGGTGAGACACCAGCCATGAGACAGCTGGCTTTGCTTTTAAAATCCAGCTACATGTACATTGTGGACACAGGAAAACCTGTAAAACAGCATCTACACACAACAAATGCACAAAGACACGTTCTCTTTAAGGACAAGGTCACATAATTCCAAAATTATACCAAGTACAGAAAGACACCTGTCAGATTTATCAAGTTACCTGTCACAAACTGCATTCTCCAATACACACTCATCTCCCCCAGGTCCAGTTGAAAACCATGTTACAGTTGACAACCAACACATCCAAAAGAATTAAGAATTTAAAGAATTAACATTGCTTCTGAAAATTGTAATAATACCTCTTGAGTAGATATAATTTTGATCCAGATTTTGAATACTTAGTCACATCATTTAAGATGAAACTCTTCAGTGTTTAATTTTTACCTAAATCCTTTAATGGGTGACCTCATGACTTACTTGCTGTGTACTATTAAGCTGTCAGTTTGGAATGATCAGCTCCCCTCACCAGCTGTTTGGAGCATGCATTACACTGGTACCAGAGTGCCTACCAATTCTAATTATTTTCCACAGGCTTCGTTGAGACAAAGATCTATTAAAATCCCCGTGACACAAAAGGGAATTAAGAAAAATGCTGTATAATGTCAAAGTTTCTGCTAATTTGGGATACCTAATTTGAGATGGACAGGATGTGATTATTTACTATTGCATACTGCTTCACAATCCCAAATCAGAGTTCTCATTAATGATTTAGTTAAACTTCAAGAGGGCTGAAGTTCTCTCCCCCATCCTCTTACTTACCTGATCCTATTGTCACTAGTCAAAATTGCTCAGCCCCCTCTGCCCAGCTGTGCTGTGCGCCCTTGTGAGCTGCTCCTGCTCTAGGATTATTCCAGAGTCCCTTCTCCAGCCTCTTGCTTTCACACCTTGTCACTAATGGACTTCAGAATTCCCAAATCTGTCTTGACAGTGCCCAATGTAGTTCTCTTTCCTCTGTCCTACCTTCCTTACATCAAAGCCACTTCCATTCTTTTTCCTGCATTTCCAGACCATTATGAGATTCATCTTCCTCCTCCCTGCAGGACTGATCCTAGTCTTTTATCCTGTGCCCCTAATCTCTCTTTAAATGAGTACATTCATTAAAGTTGACACTTGTTTTTCAGAGGTATCAGACATTACTATGAAACACATTAAACATAACAGGCAAGAACTGACAAAAGCTACCTTAATTATATTCAAGCACACAGAAAACAAATGACTGTAACATGGGGTATCATATGCTAAAGAGATCACACAGGGATCTGCAGATTTAGAGGACTAATGTCCTCATTAGAAAAAATAGTGACTTGTTTAAAATAAATACACTTCTCAAAGAACCAAGAAAAAGCATCATCAATATTTCTAACAGCCTTTACAAGTTTTATGGGAAAGACATCTAGATGTGCAAATATTCTAATTTGTAAGCATATTGAGGCAATGAGGAGTTATGCATTCTTTGCTGGGCAGCAAAGAAGCAATAAAACAAAGATAAGCATAATTTCACAGCAAATATTCCCACAGCTAAGTACAAACTGTGAGTTACAACAGCATAATCAACTATTAGAGAAACTGTTACATCAAATACAAAGCCTGAAAAACTGATCTTTTTTCACTTGTACGTTCCAGTAGAAACTGCTATTAGTATAGGACACAGCTCAGACAAGTGTACACCACAATACCAAGAGAAAATAAAGGCACATGGCCTTGAATAAATCCCACAGCTAATTACCTCCATCACAGTAAAAGCCAAGGCTATGGCAAAGAATCCCAGAGGCAAGAACTCAAAACCATGAGGCTTCAGCTCATCAGCCTTTTCTAGTTCCAGTCAATACTTAAGTACCACAAGAGGTTTCCTGTAGTACTGAGAAACTAACCCAAGGTATTTCCCACAGCAAGTACATATTTTCTAGTACTGCAAGACCAGCACTGGACATTTTTGAAAGTATTTATTCTTCTTATGGATTAATCTTAGGGCTCAACCAACTTTGAAAACCATACCCTGTAACTCAGACTATAGGATCCAAAGCACAAAGGGTGACAAAGACTGACACTTCAAACTCCACACTGGCATTACTGCAACAGTGTAGGTATAACCCCATAACAGTAATACAACTGTTATTATTAGAAAACAAAAAAAGCCCCAAAGGGATAAAAACAAGCAGTAGTTTACCAGCAAAGCCCCAAACAGATAAAAACAAGCAATAGTTTACCAGCAAAGCCCCAAACAGATAAAAGCAAGCTATAGTTTACCAACAAAGCACCAGAGAAAAACAAGCAATAGTTTGCCAACAAAGCCCCAAACAGATAAAAACAAGCAATAGTTTACCAGCAAAGCCCCAAACAGATAAAAACAAGCAAGAGTTTACCAGAAAGAAGTGTAAAGAAAGTAACAAGAATTCTTCACATGACTTTAGGCAAAGCTCCAAACCACCTCTGAAGACCTGACAATGACTTATGGGAACCCTCAACATCTAAGCAAAGTAGTCCCTAATCACTGTAAATCAGAAGAAGCGTTCTCATTTGGCCCTTTGCAATGTGCAGCTGATGAGCTCTCAGCCACCCTGTGGGTGATTCCTGCAGGAGGGGCCAGAAACCAAACCCCAACAATCTCACATGAGATCATTTGGTAGCATACAACAATGCTGGAGAAAAATAGGTGTCTATAAAAACTAAGGGTCAAATTTTGATCCTATTTCCAAGGATCTAAATGTCTCCTAGACCAAGAGCAAAACAGAGGTTGAAATCTTACACTGCTGTAAAACTAAATACTGTAAACCAGCTGAAGGTGATAGATACTTCTGACAAGAATTCTCTCTGCCTCACCCAATCTTTGTTCGTATTCCCCAATTCGTGAGTTTAAAAGTGATACATATTTCAGGAATCCTATTTTTTGCATCAATTAAAATCACATCTTGGAATAGTTATTTTAGAATAACTGATTATCAGAATAAAGGTGACATTATGAGCTTGAATTGTTAGGGATTGTTTAAATGGAGCTGCTAAAATGCTTTTCTTTCCCACTCTCCTACATCTGCATCATATGAGCAGATGTCTAATTTACTGGTATGATTAACTTTCTCCTTCTGTGCTAGAGATTTTACTAGTAATACATATATATAGAAAGGAAAAACAATAAATGTGCTATATTTTCCCCCTCTAAAAATACTGTTATGTTTAAACAAACAGTATGAAATGCACAATTTTAGCAGGAACTCTGTATTCAGCACTGTAAAAAAATCAGGCCAACCCTTTCAGCATTCTATTTTTAGGTTTAGCTTTGCATATTTTAGATTGTTCACTTTTATTTCATTATTGGGGATGAGTACTAAAAATCAGCAAAACCAAACCAGAGAATTTTTGACAATGCTCCCCATGTTTTCAGCTTCATCACCCTGAGCCAAACAGAACCCAATACATGCAACGTATAAGGTATTTTGCTAAACATACTCTACTTGTTTCCACACAAACAGACAAGTTATTCAGTGAGGACAGGGAAATATCAGTTTGTTGTCCACTGAGGATGCTTTATACCTGTTAGGAATGGAGAGTTCTCAGTGCTTTGTAATGGAAATGCAGCAGTGCAAGGAAGGTCTCATGACTGCAGAGCAATGGCACTACACAAGTGAAAATAACTACTGCTGTTCTAACAAATTCATTTGGTGACTTCAGCACAATTTTTAAAATGATGAACATAAGCAGCTGGTGCAGGTGCTCTCAGACAGTAGAAAATTTCTTTACTATTCCAATTTTACTAATTTCTCTGCATAATATCTTGCATAGTCACATGCAATGAGAAGGTGTGAGTAAGACTGCAGGTTCTGAAGAAGCTACCTGATATGAAAAATAACATGTAGGTA
Organism: Acanthisitta chloris; assembly: GCF_000695815.1. Classification (NCBI taxonomy): domain Eukaryota; kingdom Metazoa; phylum Chordata; class Aves; order Passeriformes; family Acanthisittidae; genus Acanthisitta; species Acanthisitta chloris. Next base: position 163,686 of record NW_008662053.1, on the reverse strand, counting down.
TAGCAAAATGCGGGAATTTGCCACTGAAACATTATAACTTATTATTATTATCATCATCATTATTACCATTATTACTATTACTATTATTATTATAAAAATTGAGATATTCTGAGACTATGAATCGAGAAGAATAAAATATATACCTTTGCAAATGTGAACATTGATAATGTGAACTGGAAAGACTAAACTGTAAGAAACAAATTCCTACACCAAGAAATAATTATATTTTTAATTACTAGGGTGCAGTTTATTCAATACAGCAATATTCTGACGATCAGTTTATACACATGGGGAAAATAACACAGAAAACCCACAAATTCTACATCCCTAAAATGATCTATAACTGATTTTTTTAAAGCACGTTACTTACTTGTGCATATAGTTTTGAACCCCATTTTATTAATATTTGCTATCCTTACTACATTAGAAAGAGACACAGAGATCTATAAATCAACACCTGACAAAGAGAAATGTCCAATAACATCTTCTTCCTGTCCTTTGCTATTAGAGAGCTGCACTGGAATACACATGAAAAGAATGCACAGGCCCAGTGATTGTCAAGATAATACATTCAATGCCTAATTGCAAATAGCAATACTTTATCACAGCCTAAGTTAGAAGTTAACTTTAATCTTCCATTCAAGACACCAGTTACAATTTTCTGAATTCTTAAGAGTTCCAGATAAATTATGTGCTTAGATCTACACATTGCAAAAATAATAAAAAGAATCTGTTTTCCCAAGCATTCTCTGTAGAGTCTTTTTGATTTCCTACAACGGAATACAACCTTATTTTTGTCCTTTTCAGACCACTCCAGTGTGCAGTGACAGGAACACTACTCTACTTTTCTCTGCCCACTTAGCAGAATTCATATATCTCTGTGGAATGATTTTCTGTTTTCATTTCCTTTGTCCTGCCTACCAAATATATTTTCTATCATCTTCTATTTTATCTTGTATTGCAAAATGTCATCATAGATGCCACATGTCTACCTATATTTAGACATTTGCAGGCAAAATGCAATGAAGTATTTTTTTCCTCTGGAATTTGTAATGCTTGATATTAGGCAGTTTCAGGGAGATTGTTGGGTTTTGACACAGCCCTGACAACTGCAAATGCTTCTGATGAATGCCTGCCTGGTTTCCTCCAAGCTCATGTGGCTGGACTTGTGCTACATCACTTTACAAGCATTAGTCTCCACTGGAAGCTAAAAGGAAAATATTTGTATGAGATACATGGAGAAAGTGGAGGATGAGGACAAAGAAACACGGGTGGAATTCTGGTCATGGGCAATGCATTCTAAGCAATGAAGACAAAGAGGAAGAAATGGAGAAAATAGTGTTCAGGCATGAAGGTAATAAACTCCACTTTGTGTAAACGTAAGACAACACCCAAAAGAGAGAAATAAGGGTGATACAACTTTGGCAAGGGTGCAAGTATTTCATAAAAGGTATAAAACAGATATTACCACTGCATCTGGACCTGTGCTTTGAAACTTTTCAATTTAGACCTGAGCCTATTCAACCTGACAGTTAGCTCGGAGAGAAAACAAAATAGAATATAAAAATGCAAATTCACTTTTAGGAAGCCTGGAAGCTGGTCCTCAGATGTTTATTTTTTAAATACATCTTCTTTTCTTAATATGAGAATGTCTCATTGTTTAAGATATTTATTTGATGGATACCTTCATTATTGGGGAGCTAGACTTTCCTCTTATGAAAAATGAAGTCAATTCAAGTTTAATTTAAAATAAAATTGGCCTATTTATCTAATTTTTAATTGTTTGAGAAGACATTATTGTGTTTATGATTATGCATACATGACAGCAATTCAGTCTTTTAAAATAATTTATTTTAGTATTACCACCTTTTTTCACTTCTTTGAGGGAAAGGCAGAGATGTAGGAGCATGGACAATAAGTTATTTGCCCTGATATTTTTCTCTTTCACCACTTTTTATGGGCAATTCTCATTTGTACCTTCAGTGTTTTTATTGAAAGTATGTCCACCTGATCTTATAAACAGTGAAAAGAGTGAGGTGCAAATAATTCCATTGTCACTATAATTTTTAAAGTCACATAAAAATAGTTTCTTTCCAACATTCCTTGAGAGCAGGGTAGAAGTATTTATGGGATTTTTTTTTCTGTAGTAGTAGTAGTGGTTTTTCAGTTTCCTTACTTATCAAACTCCATGTAGATAACAGCTGAAATGGAGAGAGAGAATGGTTTCCTTTGGAACTAAAACACTTTTTTTCTTAGGATTTTGGCAGGTCGTTTGTTAATTGTTTTAGGGTTTTCTTCACTTCACACATATAAAGGTTTAATCACCTAGTGTAGAAGTATTCTAACTTTGCTCCTTTTTGATCACAAGAGTTAATGGATGTAATTCAGCCATTCCATTCAGTAATTAGATTTGGAGTCCGCTAATTTAAACAGTCACTGCAGTAATCCTTCTGTAGGAATGAATTAATTAATTAATTACTGCTGTTCCATTAAATCCATGGATGTGGTATGTGTAAATATTCCAACGAGATCACACTGTACTTAAGAATAGCTTCAGGAGGTGGGTTGGCCATTTGAATATGAAAAACTATGAGAATGAACAAACCCTTTAATAAAAGTATTTTTTAATTAATAAATGTTGTTTGTACCCTTGCTTTAATTCTCCTCCACAAAGCTAATCCTATTATGCACTCAGCAGTACTTCCAAATGAAATGTTTTGTTCTACAATCAGAGTGCTTACAATCATCACAGCTATCCCCAGCACAGGGTACATCAGGACAAGAGGAATTTACATTTTCAAAAAGTGGAGGCGATTTTGACATGATATGCTACACCTAGAACAAATATTTTTTAGAACAACTGTCCCCAACCCATTGCCAGCCCAAAATCTCTGATTATTGCTATATATGCTCTCAATCAAGAGTCAGGAATAGGTACAAATTTTACTGTTTACAGGTCTGGATTTTTTAGTCTTGCCACTCTGACTGCACAAGTTTGGAGGAAACATTTAATGTGGCTAGAGGAGGAATTCAAAATAAAATCCAAACACCTGGCTGTAAAATCATTGAGCACACCAAGGAACCCATGCTCTCTGCAATGGATACAACCTGCAGTACAAAGTATGCACAAACATATGATGCTTTGCTAAAAAGCAAGTCCATTTCAGAGAAGATAGAAAGAGCTTTCTGATTCCTTCGGAGTGTGACTGCACCGTAGGGATTTGCTGAAGCACATTGCAGGCTTCCCCTAAAATAAATGGTCCCACTCTTCCCTGCCATCTGTCTCAAGGTGAATCTAGCAATCCTGCAGCTGCTGGTTCAGCCCACTGAAACCACACAGGTAAAAAATGGATTGTAACTACTTAAAACAGGCAAGTCCAAGAACAGAAGTGATAGAAGGCAGCGCCTGGAAACGAGCTGCTGGAGGATGGCAGAGCAGGACTCTTCCTTTGGCAGCATCCTGTGTTACAAAAACTGAATGCACTGCAAACCTCAGTGTTAGCAGAACAAACATGGTGGTTTATCTCTCGAGATCTTATTTGTCTTTTGTAAACATTTGCAGTTGTTTTCCATTTGGACGCTGTGAATACTTTACATTGTGCTAAAATCTAAAATTAATCGATGTTTGTCTTTGCCTTCCCAATTTATTTCCCGTGTTCTCCAGTACCTGAGGTACACCTCAGCCAGTATGACAGCTCTCACTGTCACTCTTCTCAGCAGTTACCAACCAGCAACCTCACTGCTGCTATCACCTTCAGAGTTTGGGAAAACGTCTCTGCATCATCACTTGACTATGCTGTCAGTATGTAACTTCTGTCAATATTTCTGTATCTGTTTGCACTCTGGCTGCTTTTTTGCAAAGTTACTGTTAAAAAAAAATTCTGCCTCATATAATTTTTTTGCTCCCTACAACTACCTGAGAGGAGGTTGTAGTGAGGTAGGAGTCAGTGTCCTCTCCCAGGTAACAAGTGACAGGATGGAAGAAATGGCCTCAAGTTGAGCCAGAGTTTTACACCAGATATTAGGAAATATTTCATCTCCAAGGAGGTTGTCAAGCTCTGGAACAGGCTGCCCAGGGATTGAGTGATCATCCCTGGAGATGGGGGTTAACAGTTGCACTGAATGATCTTAAAGGTCTTTGCCAGCCCAGATGACTCTATGATTCACAAATTCATCCACGACGTCCCTCTGTTATCATTTATAGCCTTCCAGGAGCCTTCCCCATCCATATTTCCTCTAAACAATTTTTGCCAGCAGACAGGAGGCATTTTGAGGTTCCTGCACACTTAGATCACATTTAGCATATAGTGGACCTTAATAAATCCACAATAATCATCAAGCCCTGCTGACCATTGGTGGAGTATCAAAGTCATGAAAATGACAGAGTAAGGATTACCACACAAGTAATTCTGCCAGGGCATTTCTCTGAATGACAGATCCCCGAAGGACCATTGTTCCTCTGTCAAAGAGCCAATAAAAATGAACACACTGAAAAGAAGACAATAAACAAATATACCTAAAGCACCATAATGGAAAATCCTTCTTTAAAGTTGTGCATGTAAGAAGCTTGTAAATAACTAGGCATGGTCTCCTTGGTGGTAATTCTAGCTATAGAAATACTGCTTCAGTTTTCTTCTTAGCAGGGGTACAAGGCAATTTCTACTCAGTTACTCCTGAGCAGGGAAAGGGACTGTGGAATTACTCTACATAACACACGAGGTTAAAACACAGTGCGGTGTATTTGGAGGATATATTCTTACTTGGAGCTCTTTCAGTAATAAGATGTTCTCCTTTGCTGCTCTGTGCCCCAGGCTCTGGGGAGATGCTTGGCATCTCAACTACAGTTAGGACACTAAGTGATTTATATGAACGGGAAGTGTTGTCCAGACCAATGAATAATTATTTGTCCCTTGAAGGGTTTGGGCAGCAACAGTGTCAACAGTGAAGCTTCCAAGGCACAAGACTCTACTGAAATCTACCCTTCAAATATCGCAGTCTGCATTTTTATTAGAACAAGCCCAACATTATGAAAATCTAATCATCTTAGACAAAGTATAATTGACTAGATCCTCTGGAAATGCAGAAGAGGAACTCTGCATAGGTATGTGAGGTTTTACATACAAGCTGAGGAAAGAGCTGAACACTTCTGAGCTTGTGTGGTGCAGCTTTCTGAAGTTGACTCTAAAAGCATATGCCTCACTTTCCAGCTATGCTACATTTCTTTATCATGAGTTCTCAAACAAACTCTCTAATTCTCAAACAAAATCTAATTCTCAAACAAAATATTATATTATTGTTTTAGGAAAATAACTGAAATCAAAGTAAAAGAAGTTTAAATTTTTACAATTACACCTTTAATTATTGGGGGTTTTTTCCCCCCAGAAAATGCTTTTGTTACAGAAACCTATCATAGTATTGACTCAGCAGAAGAAAATGTAAAAAATATTGATAACAGAATTTATGACTCTGATGCTATTAATTAGTTCCATCACACGATGTTACACCTTTTTTCAAGTGAAACATTGTCTTTGAACTACTGGCACTTAGCTTTTATCCTGTTCTTTCAGTTATTGCCTTAGAATCTTATGCATTTGACCTAAGCTCTGTATTTTCTGTTATAAAAATCATGATCTGAATATTTTTGGGGTTTAAGTCAGTTAATTTGAATATAATTCATTCCAGTATATGAGTGTTCATGTAATTTGATATTTTAAATGATGTTTCAATTGAATTCAATTGAATTGCAGGTCCTTTGGGAGGATGAACTTCAGAACTGTTATTTTTAGACTGTATGGTGAAAACATTCCCGAACCTGAAAGGAGTCAAGCTTGTATTGGTGGAACAAACTGCAAAGACTTCAACAGGACACAATTACTCAGTTTCATTGTTTTCTTACTGCAGCTTGTCTTTACTAGCTAGGTGAAAACCATCCTTAAACAGTCACTATGACCAGGTACCTTTGTGACACTTGTACCCCAAGACTAAAAAGAAAACCTAAAGAAGGTGACAGCATTGCTAGGAACCCGATATTTATCCATAGTTTGCAAGCTGCAAATAATATTTTTTGCCTACAGTACAAAAATACAGAAAGAATTCTGATGAGAATCATGAATTATTTACTAACAGGGGCTTTGTAAATCCCCAAGCTACAAAACATGAATAAATAAGTGGTATTGAAAATAAGTTCACTGTTACATCATTATTGCTTTCTATTCATCCTACAGCCTATGCTGAATGCTATTTCACACAAGTGTTTCTTATTTTGTTTTATTTCACAAGAGTGCAGTTTTATTGCAAAGGCAGATTGTTGGGTAGAGGTGGATGTACATACTTAAGAAAAGCTAGGAAAGAGAAACCAGACAATACCATGAAAGATGGCATTTAAAACACAATTGGGTTTGGTGTTTGGTTGTTGTCTTTTTGCAGCAGAATACTCAGAATTTAATTATCAGGGATTTCCTCTCAATAAGGCTGTTGCATTTTAAGGAATTTATATTTAACAAGGTGTCATTCACTTCTGAAGGGGAAGGGGAAAAAAGCTTCCCTGCATTCAGAACAGTCTGGGTGACTCAGAGTAAGATCTGTATCTCTTCATATTCATTCACCTCTGGAGAGGAAGAAAGTCCATGGTCTGAGAAGAGCCAAAATAAATGCAAAGTGTTACAAGGAGTCAACCTTTGACATCAAAATTCTGCCTGAAATGGTGTCAAATAGAATAACTGTTGACTTGCTGGCTGACTTGTCAAAGTTTGTCCTTATAGATTTATCAGTAAACCTCCCGAGATCTAGGCATAAGTCATCAGTCAGAACTTATATCATTAGTTATTCTGTTAAAATAATTTTTTTCCTTGCAGTAACTTCTGACCTTGTAGTCAATTCAAACTAGAAATTCAGAATGACACCTCAAACTGCCAGGTTTTTGAGCACTTGTGTAGCATCCATGCTGACATTTGTCTCAAGGGCACACAAATTGAAGACTGTGCAGAGCATAACTCCTTAATTTCTTCAATTTCAGACAAAAAATGAGTAAGATACATACTTCGACTTTTGCACTTTAGTATATCAGTGTACCATTAAAAATCTGACACCTGACAGCACATAGTTCACTGTGCCACAGAAATTTCCAAATAAAATGTGTGCAAAAATATTTCACACAGCTGAAAGTTTCATGATAACTTTTCAAATGCTTTTAGTTAACAAACTGGCTGTTCCCTGAAAGATATATTGTTGAACTTTCTTAAGACATACAAAATGCCAGTGTTATACAGGATTTGCCACTGTGTGTACTTCTAAGTATGCAGAAAACCATCTATTTCCATTTAATGCAGTACATATTTCTATAAAAGAAATTAGCTTCTGATGCTAATAATATATAAGACCTCAGAAAAATCTTAATACTAAGGATGTGAAGGTAAGTAGAAAATTATGCAAGAATCAGCATGGGGCTAATAAAGGCAGTTTATAGCAATTATACTGACATAACACTTCTTGTGTAATCAGATAATACTCTTCGAGAGAAAAGAAAGGCAGCAGATTGAACTTACCAGGAGTTCAAGAAAGACTGTGATGCTGTGCCACGAGAAACCAACAGCATGTGTGTTGGGGAAACTTGGACTAGCACACAACGACTGACAAAAACTGAGAAATGTAGCAGGCTTATCCCTGATTTGTTTCACGATCAGAACTGAAATTGTATCGATTAGATATTTGCCTTAATGACTGCCCAAGTAATAAGACCATACTGATGAAACACATTTGACACTAAGTTGTCAGAAACAGAAAGGAGCTGGGATGTCCATCGTGAAAGAATTGTACAGTCTAGACCACCAGTCACAAAAACAGGACTCACAGTGAAACACGACTGCACTGCAATTTCTGTCCTAATTACAAAACCAAAGAAAAAATAAGCAGAACAAAGCATATCTGCATATAGAAAATGAACCACTTTCAGCCCTGAGAATACTGGAAAAGAATTCAACAAAACACTTCCTTGCTCTGAGGGGGGAAAAGTTAATAATAGTGCTGATAACATATTCATTGAGACAAAATTGAATGCAACTTATATTGCTACTGCTTGTATATTTTGAACTAAAGCAATACCTTATTCTAAATGAATAAGCAGATGCAATCAGTTTTATGAAAAGCCACTGCTTTCCTGCCTTGCTCAAAGATTTAAATATAGCTTAAACATATGCCATGGAAAACTGGGCTGTACTTGCATTTTTAACAATATACATCTGATATAGCACCAACTGGAGTGAGTGTGTGTGTGTCTCACAGTTGGCTTTTTTCTCCCTGTGAGCATCAAGACCTTCCTTTATCTGTTGCCCTTTGCAAAAGGTGCCAAGGGAGTATTTGCAAAAGGAGTATTAAATTTGCTGGTTTGGGGTTCTTTTTAATACTGAGAAACATCTATCCATGTAAAAACATTCAGGATTGGCTGCATCTAAAAGCTATCTGCATCCCTTAGAAATGACAGATTTTATTACTTTTTATTCTTTTATTTTGAAGAAAAGCAATATAAACAGGCTTAAAAACCCCAAACCACAAACTCCATATTTGTGCCCAAGAAAGTCATCCTGGTGGAAATATTGTAAAAGGCACTAATACAAATATGTCCTTAGAGCCCACTGAAAGCAGCGACGGAGAAAATGTGTGTGGACAGAAACATGAGGAAGGACACATTAAGGACAGGAGCTGCATGCACGTGGTTTCTTGGAGACTCCAGAGCTCATCATCTCTGAAGATGTCACAACCCAAGCCCAGGAGAGAGACCCAAGGTGTGACACCCCCCCTGCCTTTAGTGTGTTCATGCATCTTCTGAAATCACGACACAAACCAGCAAGCTCTCATTTCAGCAAGTAACTTATATATAAATGTGCAATATTGATTGGGGAATCCTTGGCAATGCTTAATAAAGCTTCTGAATAGAGTAACCCACAGGGGTAAAAAATTAGTGGGGTTATTCAAGAAATCTTTCAGAGCAGTAACCACATGGCAGCAAAATAAAAATATAGCCACACACTGTTACTACTTTGCAATGCCCAAATTATTTATTTCTGACCAATGTCAACATTTCAATAGGCTGCCAACAGAATTAATGAGGCAAAGCATACACTGAAAGGAAGATGAAAATCTTACTGTCAGAATAGGGAGGATGACAAAATTGCATGTTTGGATGCAGGGATGGAAGTTGTCTCACTACAGGAATTTTGCATAATGTGGATATTTTAGGTCAAACTGCAGCAGGAAATGGTTGGGGAAAACAGAACACTAGACCAACAATTATTTTGGAGGATTCTTAGTCCATGATATTGCTTAAAAATAGCTAATGGAGGAACTTGGAGGCCCTGACTGAAACTTTTTCTCTTCATTATTGCTTGGTAAGTACTTAGTAAAAATATTGTTCAAGCTGAATACTATACATCTCTTCATTATTTGAAAAAAATCTTGAAATAACTCCGCACCAAGTAATAATAAAACTCAAATATCTATGCTCTTCTGCATTCTGACCAAAATACAGAAAGGCAAGAAAAAGCAGAGAGGAGAAAATGCTAAGCAGGAGAAAGATGAACTGAAGATTCAGTTTGTCTTTTCATTTTGATTAACCTGTAGAGTGGTGCTCAAATGCTCTGCTAGAATGTATAGAGGTTTGAAAGATAAATGAATCTTTGCACTTTACTCAGCTGAAATACTGGACCCAGAGTCAAACACTGTGCCACAAGAAAGATGAAGTGCTGCAACCGAAGTGAAAAAAAATAAAAGAAAATAGAAAACAAAGATCAGAACTCTAGAAAACATGACTCATCTCCTACAAAACAAGAGAGGGAGAACTAGGTTCAAGTACACAAAGGGTCACTGCAAAAAGGATAGAAATAATCCGCATAAAACAATAACAGACTTTTACATGTGGCAAGAAAGATTCATGTTAGGTATTAGGAAAAACCTTCAACCTCTGAAGGAACAAAGCTGCAGAACTGACTGGAGAAACTAAGATATGCTCAAAGAAAAAGATAAAAATCTGTGGGGAAAAACAAAGGTCTAGTGATGCTGTTGCAAGGAGTACAGGAACTGGATTAACTTTCAAGAACTCATCCAGCTCCACAGATTTTATGTTTTAGGAATGTTAAGAGACACCAAAAACAATCACATTTAACAATTAAGAAAGCTTCACTCTAACTGCAAAACTTGAGTGCATACAGAATTTTCAAAATACAATTAGCCATTTTAAACCACTTTTATACATCTGTTAATGCAAACCCAATGCCTTTACGTTAGGGAAAAAGAAATGGGGAATCAATTCCAATTTTCTTTTATTGTATATAAGTTTGTACTACACTAAGTCAGCATTAATTTAATTTTCTTGACTTTTTTTAACAAAAAAGCCTGTTACATTTCCAATACAATCATCATATTTGTTAACAATCTACTTGAATATTCTTCAGAATTTTAATCTTTAACATGACAGCTACGAGAGGGGTTTTTTGTACTTTAAATGCTGTAGGGATAATTGGCATTAACTATAAATTCTTGAAACAAAGTCACCTACTTTATCCTGCCAGTGAGCTATCCCTTCTTTACTATATCAATTTACTAAAAATTCTGGGGTCTGGGTTTTTGTTGACTTTTTTGTTCTCCTTTCTTAACTCTAGAGTGCTACAGAATTCTGTTTTTGCAAAAAAGTATATTGCTAATAGTTGATCCCACATCTCCTTTTGTGCTAAATTTTCACTTCCCCCCCCAAATAACTGTCTGTCTATTGATAAAAAGTAGATAATTAAAAATGGGGTTTGAGGTTTGTTTGAATGGCACTTTGTATAGTAGTGAAGGCATTAAAAGTTGAATGAGAACTGACCAAACAGGAAAAGAAACAGGAAACAAGGATGAATCTGACAAGAAACAATACCAATAAAAGAATACATTTAGGCTTGTATAAGTTATGGCACTTTGGTGATAAAGTTCTTTTTTTTTTTTCTTTAGTTCAAATTGAAGGTTATTGTGGTTCCTCTGTGAAATATAAGGTATTGCAATAAAGACTGCACAAGACAATAGTATTAGAGTTTCAAACTTGATTTGCTTTTCTTCTATGAAATCTAGTTTACTCCACTGAAGCTCTGGCTCAGGTACATATGCTAAGAATATCAGAAATGAATGCCTGAAATGAATGTAAAAATGCCTACTGGCTCCTGCTGTTCCTCGATGAATGACACCATGTCACTCTTCACTGGTGGAAAGAAGCACAACCACAGCAGAGAACTAGTTCTTGCTCTGTGCACTGGACCTGAAGGTAAGATTCCCAGGAATGAACTGAAACCTGAACTGAACGTGCAGTGTGATCCTGTGGTCATAGGTGGGGTTTACTATTTTTTCCATTAAATCAGGAAAAAGGAAATTTCATACACTGTATATTATGCCAATCAGTCATTTTTCATCAGAAATGTTACTGGGAGGGGAAAAAATCAATTATATCTTCCCTACTCACCTTGAAATGTCACTTGGAATTTAGAAATATAGAACATAACTGAGTAACTCCAAATGACTTCAGACACTGAGATTAATTATAATCATCATAGTATCCCCTTGCAAAATATGGAGTCATTACAGGAGAGGATTATGAAGTTCTTATTAAAATCCATAGATACCATGGTTTCAACTTCACTATAATTTACTTAGTTGTCAGAACTCAAGACTATCCTTTCAGCACATCCTCCCTCCTTGCACTTGTTAAAGAAAATTAATCTGCTTGAGGAGTAACCTGGGCTGCAGAGGCTTGTTTGCCATTTCTACACCCAGGCAGATTCAACTCGAAGTTATCTTCCTTGATATTCACAGGACACCTGAAATGGACAGACATGTGAGCCACTGATCTAATTCGACTGCATGTTAGCAAACCTACAAACTCCACTTCTAATATCAAACTTTTAAATTGCCATATTTATTAATCCAAACTGGCTTTGTGTAATGCTCTCGGCTTCACTAAACATCACACGGCGCAATTTGCCAGTCTTTGACTGGTTGTTGGGTTGAACAGATCCCACAGTCCAGCCTGATTCAGGACAAGAACTGTTTCAGACACACCACTGAATGGTCCAAGGAACAATCATGCATCTCACGTTTTTCTCCTGACTTGGCCAACAACCTCTGCATGAACCTGCTCTCCCAAATCTTTTGGACTGAAGGTGGGGAAGGGTTGAAAAAACTTGACTTAGTTTTCCCTCCTTTCCAGGAAGTACAGGAGATAAATTAATACAACAGTTTTATAGCATAATGGGAATTTTAGTGCTCACTGTCTAGTTATTTTTAAGCTGAAAACACAACCTTCTCACAGTTTTAAGTTATAATGTGTCACAAACCATTTTGTTTAAAATTTAAACACACAGAAGAAACCTGAAGCATAAAAAAGGATTAGAAGAGATTCACATCATGCTAAAAAAAATTACAAAACACGAAATGCATTTCACAATACCACACAGAGTAATGCCACCATTGTTGCCAGTGCCATAAAAATGTTTGCTGATCTTTTCTAACTTTTCTTGAAAGCCTTTGACATATTCTTGTGGTGCCACAGGCTAAACCTTTGATCTTCATAAAAAGTTTTTACAATACCATATTAACTGGCTACTATAAACCCAAGACTTTTCACAACAAAAAATAAATGTTTTTCCCTGTTATTAAATCCAAATTTCAGAATTATTTCTTTAAGTTTAGTAAGAGCAAATCTTATTATTTCAAACATTGCACAATGATTCATATTTCTTTACGTGACTCCTACTACAATGCACCGGTTACAAGTTTGAGGCCAACCTTCCTTCTCCTGTTACATCCTCATGTGAACTCCCAGAGCAATTCTATAAAATAGTTCCGCTCCTAGTTTGATTCAAGATTTACTGCAAGCAGAAAAACGTGACCAACAGAGGGTATTTTTCAACATGGAATATGATTACCAAAAAGAAAATGGTATACATTGTTATTTAAATTTCCACCAATCTGCAGATCTTGATGGACAAGTCCTTGCTCTACCTTGCCTTCTCTGCACAGGTCAATTTACTCCTTAGAGAAAGGCATCTGACACACATCATGAAGCTAGAAATAACTGACATTAACAAGGCAGGTCATAAAGGTGAAATAGGATAGCTGATTTGGTAAAACAAAACCACAGAGGATTGTTCTAGTGACCAACCCCGGAGTGACAGATATATGGTAGGATGACTGGTCATGCAATCTTCTTCTTTAAGAACTATACAAGCCATTTTGTTTCTCAGGCTAATTGAGGTTTGCTAACACAGCTCTGAAAACTGAGGCTAATTTCTGCTTCACTGTTTCATGAGAGAGGAAACTTTATCAGCTGGACCTAGGGATGAGGCAAGGTGCTTTTCATTTGTGTGTGGCTCCATACAGAATTTAGAATTCATAGCAAACGATTTCATGTGTTTAGGTTCATTTTGATGTCCACTGGTCTACCTTATAATTACTAGAAGTTCACTCCTGAAATTGGACATACTGGGAAAAAAAACCAACAAGCCACTAGCAGAAAACAGCAACAACGAATTTCAGCCATCAAATGCCTTAAAATCTTTATCTTCTTATTAGTAATTCCCCTTTCCTGTGACTGCTAATTAATATTAATATCTACAGTTGTTCCACTCCTGTATGCACATCTTGAGATTTAGTTTCTAAAAGCATAAAAGGTGTATAAAAAGTTTTAGAAGTGCAATGGAAATATATAGTTGTGACATGAAATTAAAACACTGATTATGTGTATTGTTTTTCCTACCTTCAGCATCTCCTGGGATTTTTTTTTGATACACGGTCCAGAAGGGAAATTAGAGAACTCAAAGAAATAACAACAACTGGATTTTAGTTTACTTTAACCTGTTGCAAGAAGGATTATATTATTAAGCATGTGCATTATTATTACCTATTCTATTGCTGAGTATTAGCTCAAGGAAACAAGGCATTCTTATTCTAAAAATCATGAGAGGGGTTTTATTGTTTATTAAAGTAATATTCTATTCTCTCCTTTTCAGTGGACACTATTAAATGACTTTATCTATGCAGAGAATATAGTGATGAATGTTGCTAATAAAAGGGCAGAATAAAGGGAGAACCATGTCCCAACGATGGGACCTTAAAGGAGTAAATTGTTCCTTTCACACACAGTGCCACGCTCAGGAAGTCTCAGGAGCATATTGCCCTTTCTGAGAATAACCTGCTGGAGACAGCAGCTGTGATCTGACCTGGGAAGACCAGTGCACGTGGTGTTTGAGACTGCTGCTCCCACTCCTGGAGATGCCACAGGTCTTGGGGAACACCCTGTCCCACGACGGCAGGATGAGATGCTGCAGGCACCTTCAGCCCTGCCTCGTGCCAGCACTAGTGCTCCTACAGACACAGATCAAACCCTTCTTCTCCTGGTTAGTTCTCAGACAGATTTAGTAAAAGATTCATTTTTATCTGGGAAACTAATTCCAGTTTGCTAATGCGTACAGCACAGAGCGGTGAGCAGAGTATCCAGCACACAGGAGGTGCTGGGACTGTCTCTTGCAATAGCAGCCCACGTTTCTGGCTGTCTGAGGGGACTGTGCTGCAGCACTCCACATCTCCCAAGGTAGATTAAATGCACTTTTGCATTCAGGGGGAATAACAAACTGCTGTTTCCCCACTGAGATCAGTGCCTGACTAAACGAGCATTCCTCTTCTCTGCCACCCGTCGCAAAGCACATAGGTAATTTGGAAGGTTTAACTAATCTGCCTGATTTCACACTGGAAAGGGAAAGGAGTGTTATGGCTGGAGCTGAGCTGAGCTGAGAGGCTGCACAAGCAGAGGGTTCAATGCTGCCACCTTCCCAGGCAAGGTGCCCCAGGCACACCAGGAGGAAGCTCAGCAAGTCAGGGCCTCCAGCTGGGGCCTGTGAGAAGTGAACTATATTAAAAGGTTTGGGGTTTTTTCCTCTTCTCTCAACAGCAGCATAAAGAACAGATCTCTGAAAAGGAGCTAGGCTGTGCTATTCTGCATACAGATTCTATGGAGGTTAAATTCCCACTGCCAAAGATACCTTTCCCTCCTGCTGCTGGGATGAATTTGAGAAATTCATAATATTCATTAAAGCAATACAGTTACAAATGTCAATTTGCATCACTAGTTGACATTTAGCAGTTACCTGGAAAAGCCTAAGGCATACAGACTTGCCCCACCTCACACACTAGCATTAAGGTAAATTCTGTGCTTGCTGCTTCCTATGGAGCTCATTTCTTATTTCCTCTGTGCAGAGTTAGGTGTGAAGTTTTTCCAGTAGGAAAATCAGAAAACAGCAGTGCCCACAATGGGCTTTGGGCAGGTATTCTGACATTGGATTAACTACCTGGGAGGGTGTAGCATCAATAACGGACTTCAAGTGATACACATTTGTACATGTCCTAAGTTATTAGTGAGACAAGTGGTACAGAGTCCCTCCTGGGGGACAGCTAGGAAAGGTAATCTCTGGGGGTTTTGCTCCTGCAGGCAGAGTACAGACTGCCTTCAGGAAAGACATGGGGTTTTTGTTTGTTTCACATTTGGAAAAATAGTATCAGCACAGTTAAAATCTCTTGAGGGTGAGCTCAGCTGGAAAGTTCCCAGTGACACGAGAGTCTCATCTATAAATAAGTGTAGTGTAATTTATCTGCTGGTCGTTTATATTGCAGTTAAAATCTCACATAATCTTACACATGGCCCTACTGAGATGCTAGTAACCTTCCAGACCCATGTGATCTGTTAAAATAGTTACAGGTGGCATCTTAAATCCCTTTACTCTTTTCTACAGTTATCTTAGACTATGTCTTCCTTCAAATTTTACTTCTACTTCAAAGAGACACAACTGCATGTTTCATTTGATTTATTTGTTTAATTTTATCAGGATATCATCTTTGCTCACACTAGAAAACACGAAATCCTTACCTAAATTACTCCTCTTAATCTCACCAGTCAGAAAGGAATCTTTCCCTGCCCTCTAGGTCATTTTTTACATAACCTTAGGAAAACTCACTAGCTAGAATAATCCTCCTCTCAAATCTTGTTGTGAAATATCTCCTTGGACTTGGGGGCCTTTATTCCACTTATTCCTCCTCCTCCATTTTTTCCAAAACTTCCATTTGTGCATTGACTGTCTCTGGTTTAGCTCTTGCTTTTTATTCTTTTCCCATAGATTAGCATCTTCTATGTGTTGCACACTGTGTACGCTATGGACATATGTTCTGATGTACAAAAGGATTTTAGATATTTTATCCTTCTTTATGCCTTTAACCACACTGCTGATCTGTTCCGAACTTCTGTAAAATGCCCAGCTTAGCATTAAACACAATCCAAAACTTAACCAGCTTCTATATTTCTTGATTACATGATATAAAATTAAATTAAAAATCAGCCTCATCATCAGCAAGATATGCTTGTTTGTTCGCAACTGTACAACTTGGTGTGCATAGACTATGTCCTACGCTGGGCAGTATGGGAGAAGTCCTCCTGCATTCACTCTGAAGAAAAAAAGCAGACTGCTTGATTCCCCAGAGGGTCTCAGTCTGCTCTGTGAATCGAAACTTCAGGGCACGGAGCAGGGCAGGCAGACACAACCAGCATTGAAGCCAGCCAGGAGAGAGCAGACTGCAAGCCTCTGAGGGAAGGAGGGCTGTGCTATCAGCAGTGAGCAAGCTCCTTTCCAGCACAAAGATGACAGAGGAAAGGAAAGCTTCCTAAGAACCCTGAGGGATATTTTAGAGTTCATTCAACTGAGAAGACACTGAAAATCATGGGACCCACAGGGAAGGATGCAAGAAAGGACCAAACACAATCAACACAGTAACCAAAGAGCAGATTTTCTTTTAGATACTCTTGTTTCATCTGTCCCAGAAGATCTGACTTTTCTATCTCTTAACAACCACATCAGCTTATTAGTTTGTGCTCTAATACACTTAGCTTTAGACTGGGAGTTGTTTGATGTCTTTTGTTGTGCTCACTTCAAAGTGAAAGGTGGGGGCAGTTCTACTACAAGGCTCTGGGCAACTCAGGGTCCTATCAGAGGGCTGAGAAGAAGAGGCTATGCAGTTGTTAATACCGGATGCATTTTTGATGCACCAGAGCTGATAGGTTCAGTCCTCCAGCTGAAGAAAGGCAGAAAGTATCAGTAAAAATAAAAGCTAATCCCATCCCTCATAAATTGGAGCATAAATACTGCAGGAGCTTGAATAAAAATGACTTGAGAGACTGAGTAACAGTAATGGTGCAAGAGCTTTATTCAAGGTATTAAAGGGAAAATTTCTTCTCTGTTCAGTCATTTACTTGTAACTTTTAGATGGGTGCCATAAGCAGCAACTTAGGCAGAGTCATCCAGACAATAGTGAAACATAACTTCTAGATGAGAAATGCATAAGCAAAATACTGCAAGACTTGTCTTGATATACTTATGCAAGACAGATCTAAGTGGCACAGCAGTTGACTTTCTCTAGGTTGATGGATATAGTAGGACTTCTCAATTTCCTAACAGTCCTGTGAATTAAGAGTTGTGAAGTAACAACTGCTTGGCTCTAGCATTTTACCAAAGCACTCATGTCTCTCTCCTTTCTGTCCCTAACTTACAATATACTTTCATACTACCTCTTTCCAGGCACACCTTACCCATACATACAGCTAACTGTGCCTGGCCTTCACAGGTAGCCATCTACCTCCTCTTGGTTTACTGTCTTGCCTCCTTCCTTTATCCCCTATGAGACAGTGGACATCAAGAAACAGTGTTTACATCTTCTATTTTTTGGAGTATGTATTTCTTTCCCTTCTGCCTCCATTCTACACCACTAAATGCAACCTAAAATCTTTATTTCATTGACATCTATTTTCCATCCTTCCTTGTCTCACACCACACTACCAGTTTAGGACTCATCCTACTTCTTACTGCACCACGCAGATTCTTTCCTTCCTCGTGTTTTCCCACCTCACTTCTCTTTTGCAGATGCTTCTTCCTTGAGAGTGGAATCAAAAAGCATGCAAGCACCTCTGAGGGATGAATAATGCACACTTACACTCAGACACAGTCTTCATGCTACACTTTGCACACATACATGTACCTCTCACCAATCCCTTTCTAAATTTTCTAATTGTACAAAATTTGATACAGCTTATCAAAATCTTCTAGATGGGGATCCCTGTGCCCCTTTAAATATCTGATTGCCTCTCCACAGCTTCCTCATTCTCTTTGCCTGGCTACAGCCCCGTGTCACAGGAAAATGCTGTATAATGGGAGATAGAGGTTTCAAATAAAAACATGCAAATCATGCACAATTTGTCTAAATATGCTTATGCAGGCCAGATGCAATCTGCAGCTGCAGCACAATCCTGTTTATATTCTTGACGGGTAGAGTTTACAGTCAAAAAGTTCAGCAATATTCTCAAAACGTAACACAGGCCTCACTCTGTCCTCATCAACAATCACTTCACAGCCTACATAGCTCCCTTGTGCAGAAATAGTAAACAATTTGAAATGAAACACAAATGTTCTGTTTCGCAGCTCAGTGTGCTCTGAGTCAATATGAAACTGAGCATGCTTTATTTAGCAGCTCTTTACACATACAGTTTAAACAACAATGAAATGGCCTCACAAAGGTAAGGGGCTAAAGAAGCTGCTCCTATCCACCTGGTATTTCTCACACCACATGATCAGCAGCTATGAAGCTCCTTTGAGAAGAGCACTACCTTTCTAGGAATGACCAAGAGGACACAAGAGAGCTCAGAAAAGGCACATTTTGCCCTGGTGTTCTGCTAAATATCTGTTTAGCTCCACAGTCTTAAGAGTCTGTCTTTGCAAGATGAAATATGGGATCCCTTCCATCTCAGTCATCCACAGGGACAGCACTCTCAGAAGACCAATCCTTGATACACTACCAACCAACTGCCTGGAGCACAGAACATTATATGGCCCTCCACATCTTTCCTCCAGTGTGATGCCACTCTGACCTCAGCCCCCAGAGTTTCAGCTCTTGCAAGGCTCTTATCACAGATTTTCCTCATACACTGTAGCAAACCTTCCATATTCTTCTGGCCCCACTCTGCTATCCTCAGACTTCCTTAAAACTTACTTTGCCGTGGCCTATTTCTCTAACTCTGTATATTTGTAAGCAGTAGTACCCATTGCTTCTTCTTGACTCACACCACTCACTCACTCCTGCTCATATACATATCTAAGTTCAACCAGAGTGATTCAAAATAGTCAGGAGAATGTTTCATGTGCTTGCATGGGGCATGGGAAAATTCACATTTCACTTAAATGTCTATTCATGGTTTACTAAGGTAGCATTAAAAAACCCAATCAAGTAAAAATTACTGCAGCTAACATTCCTTAATTGTTAATTTTAATACCATGCATAAGAAAATAAATCAGGAAGCTAAACCTTTTAACTGCTGTTGAAGAGAAAGGTCTCTGCAAACAGTGGTTGGGTACACTCTGACAAGATCAGTATCTTTAAGCAACTGTGTGATATTCAGTAGAAAAAAATGTTACACTGAACATGAGATCAAGAAACAAGGGATTTGATTCCTTCCACGGTCTAAATATATGAAGAAATTCTAGACTTTGTTTTGCTGATTCAGGATTTTTTCTCCCTTTTACAACAATCCATGGAATATAACAAAGCATGTAGCACTTTAGTGCAATTTCCTAACTTTGAAGATGCTTAAGAAATAAAAATCAAAGTAACTATTTAATCAATCAAGTCATGAAATTAGCATTTTAGGCCTTTTGCCTGACAAAATAAAATCAATTAGCTCCTTAGAAAACTTTGAAATATACCTTTTGCTGTTTTTTATTAACAAACTATACATTCATAAGGCACAGGAACAAGACTGGTAGATATGTTTCATTTGAAGTCTGGAATGAAAAGCCTCATTAAAATCTTAAAGAATCTTCAGCTTAGAGATCAGAAACTATCATCTAGAAATGAATTCCTACTAAAGAAATATATAATTTTGTGTTCCTAAAAAGATTTCTTACAGTGTCATGTGTACCATCTGTGACAGCTTATTTCTCCATTACAGCAAGGAAGCAGGAGAGCAATCTGAGCATCATCTTTCCAAAAGGAAAAACTGCAATGGGCAGGAGGTTACCCACTGCATACTGTGGAGGCATTTTTAACTGCACTTACTGGTCAAACCATCTAGACAAAACACACATTTGGATGAGCCAATGTTCACTTCTGACATTCACTCACTATTAAAGCATAATGCCATATGAAGAATACAACACACACAGGGAGCAGGAGGGAAAACCTAAAGCAACACTGCATGGAATGTTGCAATAACAGAGGGCTTAGGCAGCATCACATTAAGACAAATTCCAGTATGCTTTTTTTCCTGAATCGTTGTCAAAAGATTGCTGATGTTAGGATTTCTTGTCATGAACAATAAGAGCAACTCTGCCAGAATGTGCAAGTCATAACAGAGCAGGCACACAGGAAACCTTATGAATGATGGTAAGATTTGAAGCTCACTGTAATGTTACCAGATATGCCCTCTAACTGATGCTATATTTAGCAGCAGTTAAACTGCCTTGGCATCAAACCCGCTGCTTCTCATGCAACTAGAAAGCAGAGGTGTTTTAAGTTCAACAGAGCATGCTGCTGCTGGGATTCATGATTCTAATTCCCTCTAAGGTTCCAGGGTGAACAAATAGCCTCAAAATACAGGCAAGGTATGACCAATTTCTCCATGGTTCTCACAGTCTGAACATTTAATATACATACTTAAGGAAAAAATCAGTGGAATCAAGTATTCTAATGTATAATTATTTAAATGGAAAACCCCCACATATTCCCACATTAAAAAAAAAAAGTTATTAGTTGTCTATAAGGATTATATTTGTTATAAACATACAGCTTAAAAAGTGAAAGAGGGAGGAATTCATAAGGTTAAACCTGTATGTAAAACATACAGATGAAAGTTCTATCTACATCATTTGGCGTAAGGATGTCTGATAAACCTTATTGACTTAACATTTCTTTAAATCATGTTACATTTATAGTTCTATACATTTCTTTAGCTCCCTCACAAGACCTCCAACACCTTTTAATCTCCATAAAATCAACACAGGCAGAGCACAATTACTGGATAACATATTGTAGAAGGAGACAACACAAGGGAAAGATGTATCCGCTACTTCAGCTTTGTATCTGTCCTGTAACTCTGTCAAGAATAATGCTCCAGGTCAAGAGAAATGTCTCCATGGATCTCAGCTCTGCTTTCTGTCTCTTCTCACCTTGCAGCTTTCATTATACTGCTAATATCCAATGCAATTCTTGTTTATGAACTAAAATTCCCTCCTAATTTATATCATCAACACCTTATATGCAGGCTGATTGCAGTCAATAATGTATTAAGGCATTAACACTTCATTTATCTTGGCCACTTCACTAATATTCCAGAGAAAATTAAAAAAAATATGTAATCTGTTCCTATTACTGTTAAGGTTTGAACAGCAGCTTCTTTCTGTTAAAAACAAACAAACAAGCAAGCAAAAAAAGCTAGACTATGATACAAAGTCTAAAAAGGATGAAATAAGGAAAAATTACTTTGCCTATGGAATTTCTGGCAGAGTTTTTAACTTCTTCCGTTCCACTGAAGTGAAAGTCAGGAGTATATGGTCTCCAAACAGAATATCTGTACTTCTGTAGGCAGTGTTAAGGACACTAAAAGCTCAGAGTTAGTTGTTTAGCAAAAAAAGCTAGACTATGATACAAAGTCTAAAAAGGATGAAATAAGGAAAAATTACTTTGCCTATGGAATTTCTGGCAGAGTTTTTAACTTCTTCCGTTCCACTGAAGTGAAAGTCAGGAGTATATGGTCTCCAAACAGAATATCTGTACTTCTGTAGGCAGTGTTAAGGACACTAAAAGCTCAGAGTTAGTTGTTTATTCTAA